>NC_142946.1:5755304-5757804 GCF_046866305.1 Octopus bimaculoides
CATATATATATATATATATATATATATATATATATATTTGTTTTGTTGTTTTGTAAATTCTCACTATATATGTGTGTGTTTGTTTGTGCGTATATATATATATATATATATATATATATATATATATGTGTGTGTCTGTGTGTGTGTGTAAGATGGAAAGAGAGTGAGGGAGAGAGAGAAACAGACAGAGACAGACAGACAGACAGACAGACAGACAGACAGACAGACAGACAGACAGACAGACTCGTATATGTACGCTTGTAGGTGATAGTATGAGCGTAATGAGGCTGAAATTAAATAATATTCTGAAACCAATTAAATCTAATGAATGTTCTTATATATTCGTTTTTTTTTCTTTTTTTCACTTGTTCAGCTTCAATGAACGTAACATGTGTTTTGTTATTGGCCACTGGTCAGGACGGTCCATGAGGGCTTTCAGCTCTTCGTCCGATACCGGCTCAGTCCCGTGGAGAGATGCACGATTGCCGTGCACAGACAGCAGCTTCCAATCTATGGGTCCGAGTTTCAAATAGTCCTGGAAGTATATATATGTAAATATGTATATAATTCGCATGATATTCTGTTGTACGTGTATACATGACACACACACGCACACACACACACACACACACACACACACACACACACACACACACACACACACATATGTGTGGAGTTAAACAAGTGAAGCATATAAGGATTAACACGTAAGAGATAACGAAGCAAAAGCAATCAAGGTGTGTGTAAAATGAAAATGAATCAGCCAAAAGGAATAGAAAGTAGCTTGTTTCCCAACCACATGGTTCCGGGTTCAGTCTCGTTGCATGACACCTTGGGCAAGTGTCGTCTACTATAGCCTCGGGCTGACCAAATCCTTGTGAGTGGATTTGGTAGACGGAAACTCAAAGAAGCCCATCATATATATATATATATATATATATATATGTGTATATGTTTGTGTGCCTGTGTTTGTTCCACCCACCATCACTTGACAATCGATGTTGGTGTGTTTACGTCCCCGCAACGGAGTGGTTCGGCAAAAGCGACCGATAGACTAAGTACTAGGCTTACAAAGAATAAGTATTGGGGTCGATTTGTTCGACTAAAGGCGGTGCTCCAGCATGGCCGCAGTCAAATGACTGAAACAGATAAAAGAATAAAAGATTAAAAGAATAACATTCTTTATCGAACAAGTAAAGTCAATGCGAAGAACACGTATTCTTGTCATATGGTATTTTTCGTCTGAGGTAAATTGCTTTTTAGGGTGAAGAATGCAAATTCTTTGTAGGGAGAACATCAACTCTGCGCGGCTTTGTCTACAGTTCATCGGTCTTTCTTCTGCACGTAGGGCCGGCTCAAGGTACCGACAACTGGTACTTAATTAATCAGCCCCAAAAGGATTAAAGTCAAATGTGACCTCGGCGGATTTCGAACTCAGAAACGTTAAGACGGACGAATAAGACGAAGAAAGACTCTGACGATGATGGTGATGGTGGTGACTTGAAGGAACGGAACAGTGGATTCGACATTGCTGCTATTTGATCTCAGTCTGCAAAGAGTTCAATAACAAAAAAAAACAAAAAAACTGGTACGCCTATTGGCGCTTGTGTGGGTGAGCGTGTTTGCATGTTTGTGTGTGTGAAACAACAACAACAACAACAACAACAACAACAACAACGACGACGACGACAGCAGAAGTAGCAGCAGCAGCAGCAGCAGCAATTTCAGGAACAAAATCTCCTAAATATAATACATTCTATAGAGACAAGAATGGTAACAGACATGAAAAAAGACATCAACAAGTAGTTGAGAATCGAGGATAATTAATTAAGAAAGCTATAATTAAAAGTGCGTCAACATTAGCAATAGAAACGGTAACAACTGAAACAACAACAACATTGCTACTACTACTACTACTACTACTACTACTACTACTACTACTACTACTACTAATAATAATAATAATAATAATAATAATAACAGGGAGCAAAAATCTCGAGAAGTACGTGGAACAAATAGGGGCTGCAAATAGGGGCGGAGAACTTGTAGAAAACAGCACTGCTTGGAACCACCCGAATACTCCGGAAGGTGCTCGAAAAATAAGAGGTGTTGCCTTAGTTCACTGGTAGTGAACAGCTGACACCGTAGTACATCTCCAGCGTTAGAAGCTTTGCAAAGACAATAATAATAAAATTAATAATAATAATACTCTTTTCAAATTTCGGCAGAAGGCCATCAATTTCGTGAGAGGGGACAAGTCGATTACATCGACCCAGGGACTGAATTAGTACTTATTTTATCGACCCTAAAATGATGAAATGTAAAGGTGACCTGAGCGGAATTTTGAAGTCAGAACGTAAAGACGGACGAAATGTCTCCAAAGGTAATTGCTACAAATTTTGGCTCAAGGTCAACAGTTTTAGTGGAAGGGGATAATCCGTTACCCTGGGACTTGACCAGTAGATTTTTTTATCGAAGCCGAAGGGTTGAAAGGCAAAAG
>NC_142946.1:5767804-5780304 GCF_046866305.1 Octopus bimaculoides
ATACGTCTTAAAAATGACTTTCCTAGCATTTACTGTTAATATTATTCAGGTGGTTCTAACACAAATTTTGAATTTTGTTTCACTTGTGCGGCGCTTTTGCGCATCAGCAAATAAAATTTACACCATTTGTATACACTTCTATCTGGCTATTTCAAGCTCGTTTCGGAAGTGGAGCAAGTACACGTCACCGACGTGCATCTCTGATCACGAGCAGAAGTAGTTGGGGAGTATCATAGCCATGTGTTAAGAAGAATTATTTGGGGTTTGAATAATTCACCCCTGGAAACACGGGTGTTTTGTTCAACATCCTTAAACAACCCTTATTCCGGGATATTTTTGAGCAGGATGGGCTACTGGACCTGAAGAAAATTCTAACTGGGTACCACCTGCAAGGTCATGTGCTGTTTATCTTGATATGAGATCACCATGTTGCGCACATATGGTTATGATGCATGTGCCTGGTGTACCCTTATCAGACGGGTTGTCATGGTGGGTACACTGGGCTTCATATATTTTACCCCAGCGTCACTTTGATGGCATGCACTGCTCTCTCATTCAATAATAATAAAAATAATAATAATAATAATAATAATAATAATAATAATAATAATAATAATAATAATAATAATAATAATAATAATAATAATAATGCAATCTGCAACAGAATAAGAATAGTAATAATAATGATATGAAAATATAATACTAACAGTAAAGAACCTGTCCAGGCTATTTGCGCCTATTTTCCAAATTTGAATCTTTGCCAAATGCTCAAATTACTCCGAAGGAAAACAAATTTTATTGAATAAAGAAAACGAAGAATATATTTTTACATTTTTTTCCTGTTTTTCTGACACATTAAAATGATGGATATTAAAACGTTTTGGAATACAATTCTGTAGAAAAATTGAATATTTCGATAATATTGTTAGTATGGCAGTGAGAAAAGGGATAGTTTCTCGAGTCGCTATTGGAGTATATATATATATATATATATATATATATATATATATACATATGAATATATGTGTACGTATCTGTGTGTGCGTGTATGTGTTTGTATGTATGTAAGTATGTATCTATTACAACTTACATATCAGTGTACATGTGTATGTATATATATGTGCATGTGTGTGTGTTTTATGCATCTTATTGAATACGCACATATGTATATGTGCATATATACATATATAATCTATCTATTTGTGTATGTATATATACATATATATATATATATATATATATATATATATATATATATATATATATATATATATATATATATATATATATATATATATATATATCCTTCTGTCCAGCATTCTCCATGATAGATCGCTGACCACTACATTTATAATTTTTTCTCTCCTTGTTTCTTTCTGTGTTCCTTTCAGTTGAAGAGCGTAGACTCGAAACGTCAAAGACTTTCTCTATTCCCGAGCGTTATACTAATACATCCATCAAAGCTAATAATTGTTTTGAGAAAGAGAAATTTAAAGAAGAAAAATGTACGAAAAAAAAACAAAGCCACAAATTGTTTGGTCAACATTCATGTGTTAAGCTCGGGTGACAATCGCGCGAGGATATCACATAAAGGCTTATCTCCGTTGATTATGTCATATGACAGTTAGAAAAGAGGGATATGAATGATATCTTATTTTACAGAGTTTTTACTGTTCTCCCTCTCGTTTTATGCTAGGCGTAATAAAGACTGAAACTCGACTTTAATTTTAAATATATAATAATTACGGAGATGTACTTGCATAGAAAGTGACCTGATCTGAGATCGTGTGCTGGAACGAAAACAATTGCAGCGTGAAAGGTGTTTATAAGCCATTTAAAATAACACACAAAAACCGTCAGATTCACTTCAACATTTAAATTTAATTTGTCAAAATATTTTCGTCGCTTTGAGACCGCGACCTGTTCACTGACAAAATTGTGCTGTAATATAATAATATAATAATTGTTTGAATAAAAGTGTTATAGATAGTCACTGTTAAATATTCTGACGAAAAATGATACGGATTAGTACTGGTTCACTCAAACTAGATGTGTTAAAACATATCCCTTCTTCGGAGTGGCAAAAGTAAGATAAGAGCGTAATCATCGGATTACGGTTGGTGTTGCTGCTGCTGCAGTTAATATGGAAAAGTTCGCATTTGTTTCGATGAGATCACAACCTCTTTTAATCCCCAGTCTAAAGATATTCTTCTCTGTCCGTCAGTTGTTGAAGTTCATAATATCTCTCTCTATTATCAGCATATATATATATATATATATATATATATATATATATACTTACATATATAAACATATATATATATACATATATACTTACATATATAAACACATATATATATATATGCATATATATACATATATATTTATAAATATATGCATATATATATATATATATATATATATATATATATATATATATATATATATATATATATATATATATATATATATATATATATATATATATATATATATATATATATATATATATATATATATATATATATATATATATGTATATATATATATATATGAATATATGTGTGTGTGTATATAATTGACTGTTTACAAGTGCAGACGTGTTTCTTTCCCTACGGAGAATTTTATAACGGAATTGTTTTGTTGTTCCGAAAAATTTCCCGCAGCGGATCAAAAGTACATACATCGGTAAACAGAATCAATTTTATACTTCATATCATACTTATTTTTGTTGTTGTTTTCCTTATTGATAGCATTATTATTATTATTATTATTATTATTATTATTATTATTATTATTATTATTATTATTATTATTACTTTCATTATAATTATTATTTTGCTGTTTTATATAATATGTCGAAACTCAGCTTTTCCTCGAGTAATTTATATTGTTTGTGATATAATTCGTTTTACGGCTGGGAATATATGATATTCTATATATGTGATATTGTATGCGTGTGTGTGTGTGTGTGTGTATGCTTATGTTTGAGAATTTGTTTGTAGTTTTATAAATCTGTTTGCCTTTTTGTTTTTTTAACTATCTATAATTCTTTTTTTTTTTTGTTCTTTGTGCATCTATATCTCAAGTCTATTTATATCTCAAGACATTTACGTTGCCAAACTTGTCAATATATACACACACGTACAAAATTGAACATATGAATAATGATATAAGCACACAGGGATCTAGATGTTGATACATAGGTGCACATGTCTATCTATCTATCTATCTATCTATCTATCTATCTATCTATCTATCTATCTATCTATCTATCTATCTATCTATCTGTCTGTCTATCAATCTATGTATATATCTATATATCTATCTACCTGTTTGTCTGTCTGTCTGTCTGTCTGTCTGTGTATCTGTCTCTCTGTCTCTCTCTCTCTCTTCCCACCCATCCACGTTCCTACCTACTAAGTTACCTACCTACATACATATATATGTTTTTGTATATATATATATATGTGTATATATATACATATAATTATATATTTATGCATACATATATATATAAATATATATACATAAATACATATATGTATATACGCATATATACATACATATATATATATATACATAGACACACACACACACACACATACATATATGTACACATACATACAAGAGTGATTCAGAAAGTAATGCAACTTTTATTTGAATTACTTTCTGACTTATAACGTAGGTACGTATTTATGTATGTACGTATGTATATATGTATATATGTATGTACGTATGTTTGTATCTGTTTGTGCATACATAGACATATATATATATGCACTTCAGTCTCTAAATCATTTTGCGGAAAGAACATGTATATTTATGCGTATGTGTATGGTTTTTGTGATGTTGTATAAATATGAAACAAAAAAGATGCAAAACAAATACAGATATTTATATGACTATATATATATGGGTTTGGATGTGCCATATATCGGGAGAGCATTTATACATATGTATATGTAAGTGTACACATGTATATGCACGCATAAATACACGCATCCAAATACTATCATCTGCTTATTCACGAGTATATACACACAGACGCACTCACGCACACACACGCGGATATATGTGTAGCGCTTGTTAAGTGTGGTTCAGTGTTAAGTGAACTACATTCACACAGAAATCGAAGAGTGACCTGTAATGTTAAGAATCACTATCTCACCAACAGAGAGTGGTTATCAAATATCTTTAACACAGCAGTTCTATCCAATCTTCTGTATGCTGTACAATATACTGCAGGCGTATTTGTATCAACATTCTATCTGCGAAATACTCTATTGTACAACAAGTTAATTTTGTAGGTAACATCTAAAAGCAGAAACGAAGATAGACGAAAAGAATTCGGTATGGGGACGAGGTTAATGGACAAAGATATTCTTTTCTACTAAAGGGATAAAGCTCGAAATTTTGGGGGCGGAGGCCAGTCGATTAGATCGACCCCAGTACGCAATTGATACGTAATTTATCGATCCCGAAAGAAAAAAACTGAAAGACGATCTCGGCGGAATTTGAACTCAGAACGTAAAGAAATATTTTAGACTATGCAGTGAGTAATTGCTTTGGAAAAGTACAAGGAAAAGAACAGAGTGTAATATGGATTGGGAACGGATTTTAGATAGGGTGTTCTAATTTTACAGACTTCAGCAATTTACGGTAAAATAATATAGGCGCAGGCATTGGTGTGTGGTGACGAACAAAAACTAGTGAGAGGATTTGGTCGAGAAAATCGGAAAGAAACCCGTACCATATACAGCAGAACCTCGGTTTTCGAACAACTCTGATCACAAATAAATCGTACTTTATCTCTTGTCTTTCTCATATTCATTTAATTCAGTCGTACCTCGGTTTACGAACGCCTCTAATCACGAATAAATCGTGCTTTATCTCTCTCTCTCTCTCTCTCTCTCTCTCTCTCTATATATATATATATATATATATATATATATATATATATATATATATATATATATATATATATATATATATAAAGCACGATTTATTCGCGATCAAAGTTGTTCGAAAACCGAGGTACTACTATATATATATATGCATTTGTTTTAAAAAAATGTCTGTGTATTTATATATTTTTAATCTGTCATGTACAATTGTTCTTTATATCCATCTCTAATTGGAGTCATGTTTGCCGATTGAATTACCAGGTCTTGTGTTTCTTCACATCACATATTTATATCTTTCGTTTCAAGTTACTCTTGTGCACTTCTAAGTCCAAAGCTCTACATTGTGAGAAAATTTATAATCAATCTTCTTTCTCAAAGCAATTATATATATATATATATATATATATGTATATATATATATATATATATATATATATATATATATATATGCTTGCATGTATGCGTGCGTGTGTGTGTGGTGTGTGTATGTGCGCGCGCGCTGTATGTGTGTGTGTGTTTGAACCTGTGTTTGGTGTGCTTATACCCCCGTAAATCAGTAGTTCGGAAAAAAGCGGCCGATCGAATAAGCATCAGTTGATTCATTCGACTAAAATGTCTTCAAGGTGGTGCCCCAGCATGGCCGCAGTCTAATGACTGAAACGTGTTAAAAATAACATATAGAAGACGAATACTCTGAATGGTGGTATAGTAATTGAGGTGAGACCAGTTCAGAGTCGGTGAACGTGAGTGTTTTAACGCAATTACTGTGGTACAATTTACTACTGCGCATGTATATAGATTAAGCAGTAAAATATGTTCTTAATTCTTATATAATGTTAGAATATATTCCAGCGCAACACAACGCCATGTCCACCAACTTGTTCAATTTGGCTTCAGTGTTAATTACCGCCATTGAACAAGCAGCTACGTAGAAAATACAACTATGGAAGGACCTACAGGCACACAAGCGTTTGTGCTCATGCGCGTACATAAAAATACATACAAATTCACGCACGAACACGTACACACTTGGTGTATTCATTTATCTGTACATGTATCCCTTCTTTCCACCTTAGCCATGCCCTATACCACATATACCTCCCGTCTATTTTCATATTTGTTCAATGTTATTTTCATTCCGTTCATATCTGCAAAACAATTCTTCTTATTTGACATTTGCGAATGCTACCGATGAAATTTTAATATCAATTCACCTGTAGTATATTGTACAACACAGAAATGATTGCGAGGAACTGCAGTTGTATATTATATATTATATATATATATATATATATATATATATATATATATATATATATATATATATATATATATATATATATATATATATATATATATATATATACATATATACATATATATATATATATATATATTGTACGATACAAATAAGATGATAACTCATTTCGAACACGTAGTTATATATATATATATATATATATATATATATCTTGGACATATAAATATATATGCATATGGGTATGTATATTGTGTGTGTGTGTTCATAAACTTCACTTTCTTTCCATCTTGCTTCTTTTACCTTCCAGCCATTTCTGCTTGTTACCTGCGAACAGATGCAAGACTCGCTGATGACATGTAGACACAAATTCGCCTCGAGACTATTGTACAGCATAAAAATCAGCAAAAAAGGCGAAATAATAGTGTGAGCGTGTGTGTGTACGTATGTTTGTGCGTGCGTGTGTATGTATATCTGAGTGTGTGCAAACTTATGTAGTAGACTTAGATATATGTCAAGTTTACCTATTTCTCTCTAGATTAAAAAAAAACAACGTTACGAACAGCTTTGGTAGATTTTCGAGCCTTTTTAGTCTAATGGGAGGCGTCTACATGACGACACCACTTGAACAAGAATCCGTTTACGTACATAACATCTCCGAAGAACTGGAGTTTCTAATTTGCATAACATTAGTGTTTTGTGACTTTGTTTAATGTCAACTCTTGTCAACGGCGATCTCAGTTCACACAATATCGTGGTATAATATATGTGAACTTACGTAGGAGATATACAACCATTACCAGCACAACTATAGCTCTGGAATCTGAAAAGGTTGATGAAAACCCTTAATCAACCAGTCAAGCAACCAATTAATTAATTAATTAATTAATTAATTAATCAATGTATCTATGTAGAAGGGTAAAGATCCATTCTGGTCATCAATGACCATAGGATTGCACTTAGAAAGTTTTCCACCAACGCACAAGTCTGAGCAAAGTTGTTTGTGGACGACCAGCAGTCACGCATGCATACCAACCTCTCCTCTCCACGCCACCGATATTAAAATGCATATAGACACGAGCTCAACAGAATCGGCAAAGCATCGGAAGTACATGTTGCTAAATTTCTTCTGTCTTTTTACGTTGTAAGTTCAACTCCCACAGCGGTTGAATTGGATTTTCATCCCTCTGGCATCGATAAATGGACTACCAATGAAAAGATAGAAGTCGATATTACCGACTAACAACCCTTCCTCAAAATTGTTGGTCTTGTGCTGAAGTGAAAAGCAATTAATAAGGATTCATCTGTGGAGAGGAAAAACATGTTTCCTATGATGTTGAGGATGCTGGACTAGGACACAAAATTGCAAGAGTATAAAAATGTTACAGAATATCCTCCATTTTGCTATCGTTAAAACCACAGGCTTGTCCACTGAGGGGTTGTTTCACCTAGTATATAAAACGGGCCCTAAATGATTTCATAGGTGTTACACAAACAAAAGCAAATAGGTACAAAATAGTGTTTACTTACAGATTGCTCATCTTGCGTCAGGAAAAATGATGACGGAGGCCGACTGTAATCTGCAACTGGAACTGTAAGAATATGGAGGGGAAAAAGGAAATAATTTCAGTAATCCTTCGACTATCACTATCACAGGTGTTACGTTCCAAACTTCCGCCACAGAATTAATTAAGATCTAAAACAATATAAATGCCTATCGACCGCAGAAACCTGCGATATACTGTGGAGTTCGCGATATAAATTGACATATATTAGCCAGAAAAATCTGCGATGTACTGAGTGCGTAAGAGGTGAACCGCGATGTACTGAGTGCGCGATAAGTGAACCGCGATATGGCGAGTGATAACTGAATGTCAAGTTCTGTTATTTTAAAAAATTATATTACTGAGGTCAACGTTTTAACAGCGCAACAAAATCGAAAACAATTATATACAAGTTATTTGCATTATCTTTGACAGGTGATCAATCTTCATCATCGTTCCCTCAACATTTAACGTCTGCTTTCTTATCTGACATGGGTTAGACGGTTCAATAGAAGCTGGCGAGAGAGAGAGAGAAGACTGCACCAAGCTACAGTATTGGCTTTAGCACAGTATTTTCGCTCAATAAACACTCACAACGCCCGGTCTGGGAATCGAAACGGCGATCCCACAACCGCGAGTCCGTTGCACTTACCACTTGGCCATTGTGCATCCACAAATGAGCACTCCATCGGTTACGACGACGAGGGTCCCAGCTGATCCGATCAACGGAACAGCTTGCTCGTGAAATTAACGTGCAAGTGGCTGAGCACTCCACAGACACGTGTACCCTTCTAGTAGTTCTCAAGGAGATTAAGCGTGACACATAGCGTGACAAGGCCGGCCCTTTGAAATACAGGTACTACTCATTTTTGCCAGTTGAGTGGACTGGAGCAACGTGAAATAAAGTGTCTTGCTCAAGGACACAACGCGTCGCCGGGAATTGAACTCACGATCTCACGATTGTTAGCTGAATGCTCTAATCACTAAGCCACTAGCCTTCACAATACATACATACATACATACATACATACATGCATACATACATACATACATACATACATACATACATACATACATACATACATACATAATAACAACTGTGTGCTCGGTAAATTTGTGTAGGAGAGGAATGGATATACGAGTGCATGTGTATATATATATATATATATATATATGGTGGGGTAGGATGCGTGTGTGTATGTACGTGAGCGTGAGTGTGTGTGTGTGTGTGTGTGTGTGTGTGTGTGTGTGTGTGTGTGTGTGTGTGTGTGTGTGTGTGCGTATTAGAAAGGGACAGAGATGGAGAGATAAGAGACAATATGACCTTTGGAAAAAAAAATCATAGGTCACTGCAATCAATTTCTGAAATATAAAATTTTGAATCTTATCAAAACTTCTGGTTGGCCTTTTAATAGAAGCCCACGGAAGGTGAAGTAACAGAAGACACACACACACACACACACACACACACACACACATGCATTCGTAACGAGTTGACACTCTTCAGAGAACGTTCAAATGCACTTAAATATTTATGCTTCGAATTAATGTTCTTGTACAATTTCCTGATTCGCGGCATATACGCTTATTTATACACACACGCATACACACATTCACACACACAGTCACGCACACGCACACATACACAAAAGCGCTCGCACACACACACACACATATACATATATACACACAAATACATAACACTCAGTAACATAATTTTACATACATAAATACTTGTATGCGTGAATATGTATATATATATATATATATGTATATGTATATATGTATATATATGTACGTATATATGTGTGTGTGTGTTATAAGGACACATATGGAGACACACATTCGTACATAACACACGCACGTACACAAACCCATACACATAGACACACTCAAACATGCACACAGGAGACAGAGTTACACACACAAATACACACACAAACACACACACACACACACACACGCACATTATTATCTGTTATTATATGTCTGTTCGTTTTTTATAAGCATAAATCTGTCTTCAAATATCTTAAGCACCCTGTATATATGTATTTGTGTGTCTGTGCTTGTCCCGCACCATCGCTTGGCAACCGATGTTGGTGTGTTTACGTCCCCGTAACGTAGCGGTTCGGCAAAAGGGACCGATTAGAATAAGTACCAGGCTTACAAAGAATAAGTCTCCGGGCCGATTTGTTCGACTAAAAGGCGGTGCTCCAGCATGGCCGCACTCAAATGACTCAAAACAAGTAAAAGAATAAAAGAGCACATATATATATATATATATATATATATATATATATATATATATATATATATATATACATATACATATATATATATATATATATATATATATATATATATATTATATATATATATATATATATATATATATATATATATATATATATATATATATATATATATATATATATATATGTATGTATGTATGTATATGTATATGTATTTATATATGTATATATATATTATATATATATATATATGTTACGTATATAGTATATAATACGCGTGCATATATATGTGCGTGACTGTATGTGAGAGCGTGTTTATATATTATATTTTATCATATCATAAAATATGACACTTATAATAAGTATGGTTTGCGGTTTCCTTTTCTTGTCAGGGAATCATTCAGGGTTTATATTTTATGATAGAAAATATCATCTTTTATGATAAGAAAGATCTTCATTTCACTGAATATCCCCTATCAAAGTTAATGTGTATTTCTGTAAGAGATAATGCGTAGCCAATCTACACTTCGTCCCGAATTATATGTTAAAAAGCTACAATATTATAATACATATACATATATACATACATTCCTGTATATGTTTGTATGTATGCGTATGTATGTGCGTATGTATGTAAGTATATGTGTTTGTGTGTAAGTGTGTGTATGTATGTATGTATCAAGGATTGAACAGGCAGAGCGCAACAAGGAGCAAAAGTTAGATGAAAGTAGAGCAATCGGGAAACTAGAAGAAAACTTAACGGACGGAGAATATAGACAAAGACACGATACACAGAATGTTCGCAGCTGAGTTTTCCGCGTCAGTCGGATTAACTAAAATATTATCGTGGTTTCGTGCCATTATCATTGAGACCACTCAATTTTAGAGGTGCCAGTGCTGTTATCAAGCTACTGGGAAAAAGTTAGCGAATGTATACTGAGACAGACACAAACAAGACAATATATAAATACAACAGACGAGAAATTATGCATATATAACAACGCAAAGGCTTACGGCTTTATATAACAGAAGAAAAAAAGTAATAATAGTTATACAAATGCCACAAATACAACAGAAAGAGCTTTGCAGATATCGAATGAACTAAGTGGGGTAATGCAAAGTGAAATGGAGTAAGTCCTAATGGACGTATCAGGAGCCCAGACCAGAATGACCAATCTGGTCAAAGGCAGGAAGAAAAAGAAAGACACCGCCTTCACTGGACACCAGTCACGTGGTAGCGTAGAGGACGTATATGAGAGAGAAAGAAAGGGATAGAGAGAGATGGGAGGAAGGAGTGAAGGGGTGGAGAAACAGAGTGAAAGTGAGAGAAGAGGAAGGTATAAGGGAGGAAAGCAAGGGTGGGAAGAGAGAGTAGGAGCGGAGAAAGTGATAGAGTAAGAGTAAACAGACAGTATAGACACGGGTGGGGTAGAGCGAGGAGCTCAGAAAATCGTGGCCAGTACGGTCGAAGGCAACGTGAAAAAGAATGACTCCGGCTTAGGTCGTAAATGGGGAAAGCTGTCGCTAGTCCGTCCACGAAACGTATTTCTTTTAACAATATTATAGACGAGGGTAGAGGCGCAATGGCCCAGTGAGTAGGGCAGCGGACTCGCGATCATAGGATCGCGGTTTCGATTCCCAGACCGGGCGTTGTGAGTGTTTATTGAGCGAAAACACCTAAAGTTCCACGAGGCTCCGGCAGGGGATGGTGGCGAACCCTGCTGTACTCTTTCACCACAACTTTCTCTCACTCTTACTTCCTGTTTCTGTTGTGCCTGTAATTCAAAGGGCCAGCCTTGTCACACTGTGTCACGCTGAATCTCCCCGAGAACTACGTTAAGGGTACACGTGTCTGTAGAGTGCTCAGCCACTTGCACGTTCATTTCACGAGCAGGCTGTTCCGTTGATTGGATCAACTGGAATCCTCGATGTCGTAAGCGACGGAGTACCAACAACAACAACAACAATATAGACGAGAGTTTTGTGCTGTTAAGTAACCACATTAAGTGGTGTAACTACGACTACAACGCGGTTGCTGTGGCGAGATTCGAACCGCTGGTGGTTTGAAATGGCTGAGCATAAATGTACAGCACCATAACCACACGGTCATCTGAGAACGCGTTTTTCTTTGAACGCTTTCCATTCAAAGAAGGAAATCGAAGTTAGTGAATTGGTTATCCGTTATTAAATCAGGAAAAAATGTGTGGAAGGGAAATGTAGGATATTGACGCAAGAACAGAGAATATATTTCAAGGAATGAGAACATTGAAGGAAAGGTGAAGGAAGACGAAAAACAATAAAGAACAGTAGGGGTAGGGTGTAGGAGTGGGGGGTGGGGGAATGAGGCGGAGTGAAGGAAAGTAAGAGTGAGTGAACGAGCAATAAATTTTAAAGACAGGGGTAGAGTGAAGGAGCGAGTGAATGAAAGAGAAAAGGGTTAAGGGCGAGGAAGATAAATTTTCTGATGCGAAGAATGTGACTGAAAGCACAGTGGTCTCGGAGAGGATGGTTCCAGGTGAAAAATGGTGTTAGGGGTGAA
>NC_142946.1:5785304-5790304 GCF_046866305.1 Octopus bimaculoides
CAAAAACTAAAGAAAAAATATAACATGAAAACCATAGTTGACATTGATGCCACCATAGAAACCATCAAGCAAAAGGTATGTGCTAAAGCTGCCCGCATAGCAAGGTATGAAAAGCGTGTTAAATTCTTCCGAGATAATAACATGTTCAAAAATAACCCCAAAAATTTCTACAGGAAGATAGGGAAAACACCAGTAACAATAAAGTCTGTCCCATTAAAAGAAGAAGTGCAAGAATTTTGGAATAAAATCTGGGCAGAAGATAAAACACACAATGAAAAGGCCCCTTGGATTGATAGAATAGCTACAGACCTAGACTCCTTAGAGGAGCAAAAGTGGGAGGGGGTCAGGGTAGAAGATATAAGATCTGCTCTCAGGAGGTCAAGCAAATGGAAGTCTCCAGGAAAGGATAAAATTCCTAACTTCTGGTTGAATGCCTTCCCAGAAAGCCATGAACTGCTAACAAAACTTTACAACGATGTTTTGCAAAATCCTAGTTTGATGCCCTCTTGGCTAGTTAATGGTTTAACATTCCTGCTTCCAAAAAATGAGGAAACAAACGAACCAAAAAATTATCGCCCCATAACCTGCTTAACAACAATGTATAAGACGCTAACATCTGTCCTAACCGAGTACACCTATAGTTTTTTAATAGAAAGTAGCATATTCCCTAATGAGCAAAAGGGATGTAAACGTGGATCTTATGGTTGTAAAGATCAGCTACTCATCAATAAGATGATCTTAGAAGATTGTCACAAGCGACACAAAAACTTGTCAATAGCCTGGATAGACTATAAAAAGGCCTTTGATAGCCTACCACATAGCTGGATTAGGAAATGTCTGGAAATGTATAAAATAGCTCCTACTCTGCGAAACTTTTTATCTGTAAGTATGAGATCATGGAGAACCACACTGATGTTGAACAATGACAATGAATCTCTAAATGCTGGAGATGTAAGAATTTCATGTGGCATTTTCCAGGGTGACTCACTATCACCACTCCTCTTCTGTCTAGCCCTAATACCGCTCTCAAAATTGCTCAATGATGCACAGTATGGTTATAAAATATTTGATAAAAATATAAATCATCTCATTTACATGGATGATTTAAAGCTCTTTGCAAAAAATGACCAACAACTCAAAGGCCTACTAGCGATTGTTAAACAATTCAGTGATGACATCAGGATGCAATTTGGCCTTGATAAATGTGCAAAAGCTATCTTTATCAAAGGAAAAATGACAAATACATCTAATGTGAACCTTGACCAGCAAAATGTCATAAAAGAGTTAGAACCAGCGGAGAGCTACAAATACCTAGGGGTAATTGAAGGGGACAATATCAAGCACTCAGTGATGAGGGAAAGGATCAGAAGAGAATGTTATCGCAGGGTGAGAGCAATACTGAAGACAGAGCTGAACGCGAGAAACAGGATCGAAGCGATCAATGCTCTAGCCATACCAGTCGTGACTTACAGTTTCAACATCGTTAACTGGTCAATTACTGAAATATGTAATGTTGACAGAAAAATACGAAAACTGTTGACAATGCATAGAATGCACCACCCTAAGGCAGATATAGAACGTCTTTATCTGCCAAGAAAAGAGGGAGGTCGAGGACTACTACAGCTGGCATTATCAATGAAGGTAGCCACAATTGGCCTAGACACCTATATGAAAAACTCTGAGGACTGGATGCTAAAACTTGTCTTAAAATATGAAAGCAAGAAAGCATCTTACTCAGTAACAAAACAGGCAAAGGAATATCTAAGTGAATTCCAATTGCAACAAATTCAAGAATTAGACGAACTAGAAACACCTACAGAAAAAGCTAAGCGCTTGAAAACCCGTGCTAAAATTGCTGCCTTAGCTATTATGACTGAAAAATGGCATGGAAAACCTCTCAATGGCAAATACCCAAAGAGAGCGAATAATGCAGATATTGACAAAGCCCTTACCCACCAATGGTTAATGGCCTCTGGATTGAAATCAGAAACAGAGGGGTTTATCATAGCAGCCCAAGATCAATGCCTACCTACAAAGAACTACCAGGCCAACATATTAAAGAACGGCAGCTCCCCATTATGTCGTATATGCCAACAACAAAATGAGACCATCGATCATGTTGTCTCCATGTGCAGTCTGCTTGCGCCTACAGAGTATCTCAACAGGCATGATAGAGCTGCACAATATATTCACTGGGTAATATGCAAAAACCTGGACTTGCCCCATGATAAAAACTGGTGGGAACACAAACCACCCCCAGTACTTGAAAATGATCACATTGCACTCCTCTGGAACTTCACCATTCAAACTGACAGAAAGATAGACGCAAATAGGCCAGACATCATACTGAAAGACTTCAGACAAAAATCATGCCTCCTCATTGATATGACTGTCCCAATTGATATAAACGTATCTGTCAAGACCTACCAAAAACTGAGCAAATATAAAGATCTTGAAATAGAAATTAGCAAAATGTGGAATCTGAAGACGAAAACAATACCTATTGTCATAGGTGCCCTGGGAATGACAGCGAAACGGGCTGATTACTACCTAGCTCAGATACCAGGAAACCCCAAAATGGCTGAAGTCCAAAAGATAGTGCTCATGGGAACTGCCCATATCCTACGTAAAATACTGTCTATGTGATCTCAAATTTTAAAGCAAACATAATTTTCTTATGGTTTCTTAAACATTCACTTGAACAAAACTGTACAAATCCAAATATATGGTACCCTAGGCATAACACCTACATGAACTTCTAACTTGTTGTCTCTTGAGGTCTCTGGGTGAGACTTGGATCCAACTTGTACAAATGCAAAACAAAAGTCAAACATAAAATAATAATAATAATAATAATGATAATAATAATATAAACAATCGGAGAGACCACTTAGTGGATTCCTTGTATGTTAAAAATAGACGTCAAACCGTCTTACCACGAAATCTGTTCTCAAATTAGAAAGACAAATGAAAAGAAATAAACATAGCATTTAATTCAGATGGGTAGTCATGACGGGTATCGCGGGCTTCGTACATTTTACCCGGGTGTCATTTTGATGGCAGACACTGCTCTCTCACTCAATAATAATAATAATAATAATAATGATAATAATAATATTATTATTATTTTTCGAACCAGTGGAAGACACGCGAGATGTCGAAATATTGTTCCCAAGATAACAAATGGCACTCTTCTTTTAATTTTGACTCTATATGGTGGGAGGAGTTACCTCAATCCTTTCTATATTAATAATAATAATAATAATGGTTTCAAATTTTGCCACAAGATCAGCAATTTTGGGGGAGGCGATGAGTCGATTATATCGACCGCAGTATTCCAATGGTACTTAATTTATCGAGCCCCGAAAGGATGAAAGGCAAGGTTGACCTCGGCAGAATTTGAACTTAGAACATAGTGATGGATGAAATACCGCTAAGCATTTCGTCCAGCGCGCTAACGATTCTGCCAGCTCGCCGCCTTAATGATAATAATAATAATAATAATAATAATAATAATAATAATAATAATAATAATAATAATAATAATAATAATAATAATAATAACGATAATAATAATGATAATAATAATGATAATAATAATAATAATAATAATAATAATAATAATAATAATTATAATAATAATGAGCGACAGAACAAAAAGGTAAAGCAATGAAATTCTTGCTGAGTTTATGATTTAGACAACAGCTAAAGATTTACCAATTAATTTTATGCCACTCTTTGAAAGCCTTGAACCAATCTGACAAATCTCGAAGACGTTGTTGGTGTTGTTACTGTTATTGCTATTTTTGTTGTTGTTGTTGTTGTTGTTGTTGTTGTTGTTGTTGCTGTTGTTATTGTATAACATCAAATGCTTATCGTAAAGACCTGCTATCAAAGAGATCACGCGATCACTACTGCTGCTGCTGTTGCTGCTGAAGAAGAAATGATGATGACGATGATGATGATGATGATGATGATGATGATGATGATGATGATGATGATGATGATGACGACGATGATGATGATGATGTTGATAATGATGATGATGATGATGATGATGATGATGATGATGATGATGATGCTGGTGATGATGATGATGATGATGATGATCATGTTGATGATGCTGGTGATGATGATGATGATGATGGTGATGATCATAATGATGATATTTCTGAAGTGTTAATCATTTCAGATAAAGGCAATTAAAGTCGTACATATATGCTAAATAGTAAAACCGTGTATATTGCGCGTCAGCAAGGAAATATTAGTCGTCTAATTACCAATTATTGCGCCCGTATTGCTGTGTGCACAATATGCATATAAACGTGTGTATATATATATACATATACATATACATACATACATATATATATATATATATATATATATATATATATATATATATATATATATATATATATATATATATATATATATATATATGTATATATATATATATATATATATATATATATATATATATAAGTATATGAATATATATGTATATATATATATATATATATATATATATATATATATATATATATATATATACATATATATATACATATATATATACATATATATACATAAGTATATGTATATATATATATATATATATATATATATATATATATATATATACACACATACATATATATTTACACACATACATCAACACCCACACGTATGTGATGTGGATGTGCGCATGTACAATGGATGTTATGTAGTTACATATGTCTAAAGCTATTTGTTCGTGTGTATTAATGAAAGCATCGAAAATGTTCCAGTCATGTCGATGTAATTATTACAAAAATTGGAAGTGACGCTTACAATATTTATTCATTAGCAACATTGCTTGCACTCCGAGTACCACGAGATGGTAGAAGTCACAGAGTAAGAGATTTCACTGTATTTAGATTTCGTCCAACACGTAACGTGTTCATTCCCTGTTCGAGACTAGTTTACTCCCTCCTCTTTCACCCGTCTCCCTATTTATC
>NC_142946.1:5797804-5812804 GCF_046866305.1 Octopus bimaculoides
TATGTGTGTGCAACCAAAACGGTTATTTTGCCATGCAACTAGCTTAGCTGTTTATGTGTTTGAGTGTGTGTGTGTATGTGTATGTGTATGTGCATCTGTGTATGTATGCATGTATGTATGTGTGCATGTATATATATGTATATATACACACATATATACATATATTTATAAATAATATATAATATATATATTATATATATACATACATATATACGTGTGTGTCACACACACTCATATATACCTAGAACATATATATATATATATATATATATATATATATATATATATACGTGTGTGTGTACACACTTATAAATTACATAATTACTTTTCATTACTTGGAACCGCTGCGATATATTGCCGCTTATGTGCTGCCTGTGAATGTACATCCATTCGCTTATATGAGTGGATACGTATCTGATGCTATTGTCTCGTGATCAGAATAAAACCATGCCTATCTGCTATTCTCAAGATATTTATTCCTTTTGAATACGCACAGCTTTCTTAACGATAATATTTTACATGAATGAATATTTTGTATGAAATGATGGCAAATATCATTGTGAAGGTTGATTTAGCGGTGATTCTCGCTCAAGCTGAGTGTTCTACGGTAACTATTATCGTTGTAATTGTCGTTGTTGTTATTGCTGTGGTTGTCGAGTGCCACATCAGCCTTGAACATTTTCTCATGTTCCGTCCATTTTACTTGGGTTTGTCTCGAATCGCAGATTCAAGAGATACTTTTTAAATACATCTATGTACATACACTTCAGGTAAATTTTGCGGTTCCTTTAGCAAGATATTAAAAATATGGGGCCTTTGAATCCAAGGATATTGCAGTATGTGTTCCTGATTGTCGACGGTGAGGTCATGGAGTCGTCCATGCTGTGAAAACCAGTTCAGAGCTTAATATAGCTTTCAATACCGAAGCTTGGCTCAAGCTGTTTAAAAATCTGCATGTATAGTTCAGTGCATATCTTCGTCGTCTCTCCTGAAGTTATTAGATTTTTTTATACATTCTTAGATGTTGAATTGAGCAGTGAAGTGACATTTTTCGTGAAGCTCGAATGCTTCTAGATCTACTATTACTTTAGCACCGTTTGGAAGTAGTCCAGGCGTCTGAGAACAAATATTCCCCACAAGCGAAACATTTACTTCCTGTTGTCTCGGACGTCATTCAACCATCATTTCGTTCCTCGTTGCCATCAAGGTAAATGTGTACATTGAAAAAAAATGCATCCTCGTTCATATTTATTCCGTCATCGCATACTGTCTATAATACTATGTTATATATATTTTATTTTATTTATGCTCCCTTTTTAAAGCCTTTCCAGGCTCATGGGCCCGGTTTCCCAGTTTCTATGGCGTATGGCGTATGAGACTACGATTTTTTCAATTACTAATTCATATTTTGTTAAAATTTTTAATTTACAAGTTTTTCAAACAAGCAAAAAGTTAATTAATCATTCTTCGTTTGACAAATTGTTTGTTATTCATGTTGTGTAAAAAACGCCTCTGGTATTTTATTTTAACGCCGGCTAGCTTTTATATCAGTGTGAGGAGAGAGAGAGAGGGAGAGAGAGAGAGAGGGAGAGAGAGAGAGAGAGAGAGAGAGAGAGAGAGGGAGAGAGAGGGGGAGAGAAAGAGAGAGAAAGACAATGAGTGGGGTAGAGAAAGAGACAGACAGACTCATAGACAGACAGGCTGAGATATTTGTAATAATGTGTAAATTTATTATATATTAACCTTTACTTTGTATTTGTTTTTTTTTTTTTTGGTTATTTATTGTTTTCTTGCACTAAGACGGCGAGCTGGCAGAATCGTTAGCACGTCGGGCGAAATGCTTAGCGGTATTTCGTTTGTCTTTACGTTCTGAGTTCAAATTCCACCGAGGTCGACTTTACCTTTCATCCTCTCGGGGTCGATAAATTAAGTACCAGTTGCGTACTGGGATCGATCTAATCGACTGGTCCCCTCCCCCAAAATTTCGGGCCTTGTGCCTTGAGTAGAAAAGAGCATTGTTTCCATATTTCAAAAACGTCGATTATGTCCCGACTTTGTTCCATATTTAAGCTAGTTTAAAGCCGTAACATTCGAATTTGCTGCGTTAGTTAACAATTTGGATTGTGTCTCTAGTTCGGTTTTAGTTATTTAAAACGCAACACTCGAACAAATTTCATTATTTTAAAGAATACGATTATATCTTGTATGCCGTTCAATATTTAAATTGCTGAAAGGAAAAAACCTCGGAATTTTGTTGCATTATATTAAAAAATCTTAGTCATGTCTTCGTTTACGCTCTATAATTAATATTACATATATTAAATATATTTCTAATTAGAAAAATATTAGATACAATTCTTAATATGTATATTTGAATATATATTTATATTGTAGAATAGACAACAATGGGGGAGTGGAGACAAACGAGGTCAGAATGAATAGAGTTCAGAGGGAGATGGATATAGAAGAATAAGAACATAGATATAGAGAGGGGGAAAGAGAGAGAGAGAAGGAGAGGGATGGGCGTGAATAGGGACCAGATAGTAAGAGGGAGAAAAGAAGATTAGATGGAGGAGTGAAAGAGAGGATGTGAGAAAGATGTTGTAACAGGTGAAGTGGTGATAGAGAAAGAGAGAGAGAGAGAGAGAGAGAGAGAGAGAGAGAAGGAGAGAGAGTGGTGAGAGCATACAGAAAGACATGATCTACAGACTAGAGAGAGCGAGAGAGAAAAGAAGAAACAGTCAGAGAGAGAGAGAGAGAGAGAGAAACAGGCAGAGAGAGAGAGAGAGAAACAGGCACACAGAGAGAGAGAGAGAGAGAGAGAAACAGGCAGAGAGAGAGAGAGAGAAAGAAAGATGAAGAGAGAAATGAGATAATGAGACTCTAACAGATGAAGAGTGAGAATAACAAAGTGACAGAGAAGGAAACAGAAGGAGAAAAAAAATAGGGAAAGAGAGGAGAATAAAGACTAAAAAGAAAAATGGGAAAAGGAGAAGAGAAAGAGAGAGGATGTGAGAGAAACGGTGAGAGGAAGAGAGAATGCGATGGAGATGTTATGACTCATGGAAAACCTGTAAAACAGGGGAGTAAAGAAATGAAATCGCCCAGATACAATGGCTAACTTTCTCCTTTTCAGATGGCGTATTCAGACCTTACATCCGGTACAGGGGAATCATATTATTGTCTGTCTATTGACCAAAAGAATCCTTCTTTCTACAGAGATTTCTTTGCGCGTTGATGAAATTCGAAGCAAAATGCAATCGAACTCCGCGTCTCTTCATTCTAGTCCCCCCCTCCGGCCGCCACCAAAACAAGAAAAAAAAAACCGAATAAATTTATATAAACATTGTGTAATCCAAATATTTTTCTTTGCTAACGATTGCACGGTGTCATACGAAACTTCATAGATATGAATGAAGCGTAAAAATCAATATTTAATATTTGATATTTATATTTTCACATGCATTATGGGTGCATGTTATTACAATTTATATGTATTCGTTATGTAAATACACGTCATAGTAGTTTGGGTGTCGGGTTTACGATTACAATATCTTATGTTCGATTCTTGGGCCGGGTGGCACCTTCTTTCACGCTGCTCAATTGAAAATGAGTACCAGCTTAGGGTTAGCAAAGCTTTCTCTCCGTCCAGCAGTCTTGTTTACGATTTTTTTCCCAGGTCAGGAGTAGAAGAACTGAGAGAGTGCGTGTATCTGTTCTCAACTAAATATTCACTTAAACAATCAGACAATTATTGAAAGCGTGCTACATGCTACCACTCAGGGCTCGCTTGCGAATAACGGCAGCGCTTTTCAGCTGGCAGAAATGAATTTTACCTGTAATTCAAAAGGGCCAGATTTGTCACATTCTCGGTCATGCTGATTCGCCCTGAGAACTGCGTTAAGAGTACAAGTGTCTGGAGTGCTTAGCCACTTTCACGTTAATTCCACGAGCAAGCTGATCCGTTAATCGGATCAACCTGAACCCTCCTCGTTGTAGCCAATGGAGTACTGTACGCTTCCATATATATATATATATATATATATATATATATATATATATATATATGGAAGAAACCCACCGTAAACTATAATTCCCTGAAAAAGTTTAACCTTTATCGAAATTAGTCTCAGTGGGGGACAACTTCAAAACAAAATACAAAAGGTTCACACAGAAAAGAAAACATACAAATAAACGCAGACATCCCATCTTCAGCTACCTATCAGAGGTCATTTATGATTTCGACACTTGGCAGTATCATTCAGTCGGATGGTATCAGCATGAAAAATATAAACGCTACAAACAGACCAACACAAAAAAACACACATGTGCGTGTGTGTGTGTGTGTGGAGGGGTGTATAATGGGATGCAAATTTACATAAGTGACTCACATTTATTACATCCAGCATCTTTGCCTTAGATCCTCAATTCTTCAAAAGAGCTGAAGAGGTACCTTCGTGATACCCTGAGTATCTTGGTCAGTTTTGGTCGGACCAAACAAAGCCTATTCCTCTCCCGGTCTAACCGCCACCGACGTCTTCCAGAAATACCGAGAGGAAGCAAAGATTCGACAACACCACAGCACTGGTAGTTTATTTATCGATTCCGAGAGGAGGAGAAAAGGCTAAGTTTATCTCGATTGCAGAGCACAGAAAGCCAGAACGAATACTGCCTACTGGCCGCGTTCACCGACATCTATGTAAATCATAAATTATATTTCCTTCGGTGTAAATATACCAACGAGAAGCAGCTACAGAGATTATAAATCACATTTATTAGACCAGACATAGACAGAGGGACATTTAACCTTAAACACAAATATTCTAA
Source organism: Octopus bimaculoides (assembly GCF_046866305.1). Lineage (NCBI taxonomy): Eukaryota > Metazoa > Mollusca > Cephalopoda > Octopoda > Octopodidae > Octopus > Octopus bimaculoides. The sequence continues at coordinate 5,802,632 of NC_142946.1, forward strand.
TTATGGATGAATGGTTTCTTATGCTGTCTGTCGATCTCTGCGGCATCTTTCCTAGATGTCTTCTTAAAGAGTAATAATAATAATAATGATAATAATAATAATAATAATGATGATGATGATGATGATAATGATAATAGTATATCTGAAAATATTTGGTTCATTCATTCGTTTATTTATTTACAATCATTGTCAAGAAACGAAATTAATAAAGAGCTGATTAATCTCAGCCAATGATAAATAAACAGAATCATTGATTAATTAAACATAGTCACTAGCCAGCTTTATAGAATAAATAATAAGAAAGGAGAAGTAATTTTAGCAAGTAGAATAGAAACAAACGGTTGTTGGTGTATAAAAGTAGACAGCTGTTGAATGCCGTGGCTTGCTCGACGCTGGAGGGGGAGGTGTGACAATTAACAGCGCAAACACTGCTGCCTTTACACCGTCGCTCACTCTCACTCTTTCTCGCTGTGACTTTCTCTTTGTCTTCTCTACCTGATGCACACTTAAAGTCTATCAAATCCATTGCAAAGAGGGAGAGAGAGAGAGAGAGCACTTTGCTCTCATGTGTCTATTCCCTGCTGAGGTTACCATGGTCTTTTCCGTAGGCTTTTCTCTCCATGGGTAAACCTAATGTTACCCCATTTTACACTATTGACATTTTCTCTGATATACGATACCCTTTTTTTTTTTGCCCCTACCAATCCCTTTTGTATTTGTCCCCTCTGTGTGCAGCCCTGTGTGGCTAATAAAAGAAAGATATTTATCTATCAATCAATCTATCTATCTATCTATCTATCTATTTATCTATCTATCTATCTATCTATCTATCTATCTATCTATCTATATCTATCTATCTATCTATCTATCTGTCTATCTATCTATCTATCTATCTATCTATCTATCTATCTATCTATCTATCTATCTATCTATCTATCTATCTACGTGGGCAGAGATAAGAATACACGGGGGTGCGAATGCCTCAGAGAACTGCTCAGACGCTTTCAACCGTCTGACGGGTACCGACTCGCCCACCCGAATGCGCCAACGTGGACATGGAGCAGCCGCAGCGGGTCCTCGAGATCGTATCTAGATAGGATGCTGTGTAGGACGGTAGATAGAGATAGCGTAGGGTGTCCACAATTCCACATAATCAGCTACACCGATCATATCCACCCGAATGATATATCCCTCCAAACTCTCTCTCTCTCTCTCACACGCACACACACACACACACACACACCGGTACATAGATGGATAGATGAATAGATAGATAGATTGATAGATATAATTATAGTTCATGTTATAGATATTTGTACGTATGTTTGTGTGAATAATATGCGTATTTGATTAAATGCCCATATTTTAGAAGTCTACAGAGTACAAATGAGCTATGTATGTATAAACATTTTGGTACTCACTTCGCGTTTAAGCCAGCCATTATCTTTTAACTGGCGGCAGCAGTGCTTCGGCATTAACGACACGACTTTCTGCAACAATAAATGAAAATCTATTAAAATCTAAATAATCAAAATGGCTACCATCATATGCGAAATTTTAACTTCCGGTAACATTCAACCATTGTCTGCTTAAGATAAAAGGTTTTGATCAGTTTAGCGCACTTTCTTTTATTTGTTTTGGTTGTTTTAGACATTTGACCACGGCCAAGATGGAGCATCATCATGAATGGTTTAAGTTTAGGTACTTACACTTTTGGCCTATTTTACTGAACCCACTATGTTACGGGGACGTAAACAAACCAACAAACACCGGTTGTCAGCCGGTGGTTCGGGGACCAACAACACAAATTCAACGATACACATACACACGCATACACGCTCTCTCACCAACACATACACACACATATTCAAGCACACGCGCGCGCACACAATCACACGCACAGACTCACAGACGCTCGTACACATACATACACACATGCACACACACACACACACACAAACATGCGTGCACACACATTCATATACATGCTTCAATATATATGTATGTATGTATGTATGTATGTATGTATGTAACGATGCACTCAAATACCTTGTTAGCCTTCTCTTTTTGACTCTCGACTTTCTCCGTCATGGTTCCTTCTACTCTGTCTCTCTCGTGAACCAACTGATCTGTCAGAGTCGCTGAAATAGATAAAGTGATAGAGAGACAAATAGATAGACAGACAGACAGACAGACAGACAGATAGACAGACAGACAGACAGACAGACAGACAGATAGATAGATAGATAGATAGATAGATAAATAGATAGATAGATAGATAGGTAGATAGATAGATAGATAGATAGATAGGTAGATAGATAGGTTTCTTTATTAGCCACACAGGGCTCAACGAAGATGGGACAAATACAATGTAGAGCTTTTCTTTTTGGGAGGGGGAAGGAAGGAAAAAAAAAAAAAATTGGTGGTGTCAATCAAAAGGGATCGTAGGAAGGGAAAAAGGGGGAGTTCGATCAAAAGGGATCGAAAAAAAAAAAAAAAAAAAAAAAGGAAAGGCCGATCAATAGGGATCGTGTATCACACAGTAATGTTCTCGTGTAAAAAGAGGGGAGGACAGTTTAGGTTTAGCCGTGGAAGGAAAAGCCTACGGAAAAGACCACGGTAACCTTGGTCAATATTCTCATTGAAGAAACTATAACAGTAAGTGACTCTCTTTTGCCTTTTTGTTTTTTTTTTTTTCTTGTTCATAGGGTTATGCTCAAGATGGCTCCGTCGTTCACACGTGCCATCCTTGCTACATTCACCCATCTTTTTTTGAAGCATTCACTAGACAAGACTTCCCTTTCTACTCTCACCTTCCTCTTCAGGTGATACTTGAAGAAGTTGATGAGAGATTGCCCAGAGAGGAAAGTCTTTGTCTCTAGACCTTTCAGACGCGTCCACCATACACATTCTTTCGCCATAGCCACAAGTACGATGAAAATAGCTCTTCCTTCCCGTTTAAAGGAAGGAGGCGCGACAATATTCACGATAGACTCGGCTGATAGACCGACTCGTCCCACACGCGATAGCAGTTGTTCGACGTAAGCCCACAGCTCGGAAATGGTGGGACACTGTACGAGTGCGTGCAGAACGGTTTCGTCGCTCTGCCGGCATCTCGGACAGGTCGGCTCCGTGTTTCTCGAGCCATGCCTGTAGAGCTTATCCCGAACGGGTAGTGCTTCTCGATAGCACTGCCAGGCCAGGGATCTCTGGAAGTTGTCCATAGGTCCCGGCCCGAAGGTCGTCTTAAACAGGCGGGTCAGGTATTCCTCGTCGACGCCCAGGTTCGCCCCGAGATCGTCGTCGTACCTTCCCTCCACTAATCCACTATAGAATGCGTTAGTTGTGATGCAGTCGCTCAAGGTTGACCCGGGTTGTTGGAGTTGCCGAAGAGCAGCGCGACACTCGCGGTGCCATTCGCCCTTCCTCGGCCTCTCCTTGATCCATGACTGCAGTTTGGTCATGGAGACGAGCTGCGGGAAAGCGCGCCGCACAAACGGTGACCACACCTGTTCACCGCTGTCTACGTAGAGCCGGAGATGTCGCAGTCTCAGTGCGTGTCTGCGCATCATCAACCACGGCATGCCCAGTCCTCCTTTTAACGGGTGTTGGCAGCAAACGGATCGCCTAACCATCGGAACGCTTCCTTTCCACAAGAAGCGGAAGAGGATGCGCTCCAGTTTGGTGATGGTAGGGTCGGGACAAGGAACGACGGTCAGGCGGTAGTAGATGACGGACGCGATGTACGTGTTCGCCACCTCCGCCCGACCTTTCAGGGAAAGCTTCCTCTCGGCCCATTGCCGGGCTAGAGTGGCCACCCTTCTCGTTATCTCGTCCCAGTTCTTCTCCGTTTGGAGGTCTGGACCAAACCAGACCCCGAGCATCTCAACCGGACCGTCAGTCCAACGTCCCACGACGGAGGCGCTACTTGACGGCATGGGCTTGCTTCTCCAGGTGCCGAGCCGCAAGCCCACTGACTTATCCCGGTTGATTTTCGCTCCCGTTACCGCATCGTAGTCTCTCAGTGTCTCGCCGACAAGCTCGATGTGCTTTTGGCTAGACACTATGACGGTGACGTCGTCCGCGTATGCCGACACGCTCGTCCCGCATCCCAACTCTCGCGGGATGCCCCTCAGCGTCGCCAGCTTCCGCAGTAGTGGCTCGAGAGTCAACACGTACAGAAGCGACGAGAGGGGGCATCCCTGACGGACCGAACGTGCAATGTCGAAGGGTCTTGATAGATGCCCATTGACGCGAACTACCGAACGGATGCCTCTGTACAAGGCAGCCATCCAGCCGCGGAAAATGGGACCGAAGCCGGCCGCTATGAGGACAGCCTCCAAGTATTGATGGTCTACCCTATCGAAAGCTTTCGATTGATCTAAATTGATCAGGGCCCCACCCATGCCAGGTTCCTTAACTACCCTCTCTATGATGTAGCGCATCAGATGGAGGTTGTCATGGATGCTCCTGCCCGGCACCGCGCACGTTTGCGCCTTGCCGATCAGTTTCTCGATGACAAGCGCCAACCGCTTGGCTAACACCTTGGCCAAAATTTTCAAGTCTGCATTGAGCAGAGTGATGGGCCTAAAGTTATCTATGACGTCCCCCTTGTTTGGATCTTTCTTCAGCAGCGTTACGGCTCCTCGACTCACAAAACCGGGAATGCTCCCGTTTTGCTGCCAGTTGCAGTACACCGCCACCAAGACGTCTCCAAACAAGTCTGGCATACAGTTGTAAAGCTCGTAGGGCAGACCATCCAAACCCGGAGATTTGTCCCTCGAGCATCCCGCCATCGCGTCCCTCACTTCCGCTGCCGTGATGGCACCTTCGCAGCACTCCGCCTCTCTTGCCGAGAGTCGTGGCAGTCTGTGCAGGTAGGCACTGAAGTCCACCCTGCGTTCTCGCTCGCCATTCGTCCCAAACAGTCGAGCAAAGTGCCGCTGAAAGGCCTCACACATTTTGCTTGGCTCGAGCAGTTCGCGCCCCTGTTCGTTCACCAGAGACCGAATGGTGGCTTTGTTGCCCTGTTGCGCCTCCACCACCCGGGCCTCTCGTGCGGCTCCAACACCTTTGTTTCTTTGAGCACGCATCCTAGCCCTGACAACGCACCCTTCGTGTTTGGCGTTGAAGTGTTGGTCAAGGGCCAACCTCGCCGCCAAAGCGTCGGATGCGATGCCACTTCTAATTGCCTCTTCTAGCTTCTTAACTAGCTCACCCTCTACTCTGTTTCTGTCTATGGCTAGTGCTTTGCTATACATAACCGCTTCTACGTTTATTGCTCTCTTGAGGGCAAACCACCATTTGTTATTGATGATGGCTCCTGTCAAAGCCCTCTTTACTAACGTGCTAATCCGGTCTCTGAAAACTGGTCTCGACGGGAAAGACGCGTTTAGTTTCCAGTAACCGGAGCCCTGCCTATGTGTCTTATCTAAGTCTAGCGTACACGTCACAAGTTTGTGATCCGTGTAGCTGACTATGTGAAATTGTGGACACCCTATGCTATCTCTATCTACTCTCCTACACAGTATTCTCTCTAGATACGATCTCGACGACCCGATGCGGTTTGTCCATGTCCACATTGGCGCATTCGGGTAATCGAGTCGGTACCTGTCAGACAGTTGAAAGCGTCTGAGCAGGTCTTTGAGGCATTTGCATCCCCGTCTAGATAGATAGATAGATAGATAGACAGACAGACAGACAGATAGATAGATAGATAGATAGATAGATAGATAGATAGATAGATAGATAGATAGATTTCTTTTATTTGCCACACAGGGCTCAACAAAGATGGGACAAATACAATGTAGAGCTTTTCTTTTTGGGAGGGGGAAGGAAAAAGAAAGGATAGATAGATGGATAAAGCGAAAAAGAGAGAGAGAGGTAGGGCGGGAAGAGTGCAATGGTTAATTGAGTAGCTGGTTTGTATTCTTTTAATTGTTTCAGTCACTGGATTGTGGCCATGCTGGAGCACCGTCCTCAATTTAGTCAAACAATTCGAGCCCAGTGTTTGTTTTAAGTTGGGTTCCTATGTTAAGGGGTTCTTTTTGGCGTACTGCTAAGTTACGGTGATGTAAATAAACCACGTAAAGGTTTCGATTTCTTCGAGCGAAATCCATCAAGATGATGCCCCAGCATGGCCGTAGTGAAACAATTACATTTTTTTCTAGTCTAGGCACAAGGCCAGAAATTTGGGGGGAGGTGGCCAGTCGATTAGATCGACCCCAGTACGCAACTGGTACTTAATTTACCGAAAGGATGAAAAGCAAAGTCGACCTCGGTGGAATTTGAACTCAGAATGTAAAGACAGACGAAATACCTATTTCTTTACTGCCCACAAGGGGCTACACACAGAGGGGACAAACAAGGACAGACAAACGGATTAAGTCGACTATATCGACCCCAGTGCGTAACTGGTACTTAATTTATCGACCCCGAAAGGATGAAAGGCAAAGTCGACCTCGGCGGAATTTGAACTCAGAACGCAGTGGCAGACGAAATACCGCTAAGCATTTCGCCCGGTGTGCTAACGTTTCTGCCAGCTCGCCGCCTTAAAATAGTCAGGGGTATCGCACTGCCTTCCTCACTAATCACAAATCCCACCGAAAGAAAAAAGGAAGTAAAGGAGGTAGGTCCTCAGTGGGAGTTAAACCTAAGTGGCAAATACCCATGAATAGATATCGCAAGGCATCTTGTCGGATGCTGTGCCGATTAAGCCGATGTGTTCATTTTATACGTCTGCTATGATTCAAAAACAAAGGTATTTAAAAAAACAGGATTTTTTTTTTTGATAAATTATTTAAGGGAGGTAACTCTTAAACAAATACTGAAGAGTAACTTCCCCTATTTTAATAAACTTGGTAAAATAAAAGGAGAGTGATGTATAAGAATTTACGCACACGTACATACATACATACATACATACATACACATAAGCATGTACATACGTATCTTACGCACATGTGTGAGCGTGTGAGTGTGTGTGTGTGTGTGTATATATATATATATATATATATACACACATACATACATATATATGTATATACGTATGTATATATACATGCGTATATATATATATATATACATATATATATATATATATATATATATACATGTATCTATGTATGTATGCACGTATGTATGTATGTATGTATGTATGTGTATTTATATGTATGTGGCTTTGTGTCTGTGTTTGTCCCCCACGGCCACTTTACAACCGGTGTTCGTCTGTTTACACTTCCGTAACTTAGTTGTTCGGTAAAAGAACCGATAGAGTAAGTACTAGGCCAAAAACAAAACGGAAAATGTACTACTGGGGTCGATTCTTTCGACTAAAATTCTACAAGGTGATGCCCCACCATTGCAGCAGAGTAATGACTACACACACACACACACACACACACACACACACACACACACACATATATACATGTATATATATATATATATATATATATATATATATATATATATATATATACATGTATATATATATATACATATATATATATAATACATTTGTATATATATATGCATATACATATACATACATACATACATGCATATATATATATATATATATATATATATATATATATATATATATATATATATAAAGCACAAGAACAAGACAGAGTGGCATCTTACTTTGTAAGTAGTTGTAGCATTGATGCAAATCATTCAATTGTTTTTCCAGACGATCGATCTGTTTCTTGTCTTCGAACTGTCCTTTTTCCTCATACAGCTTCCAATATTCTATTTGTTTTTCAACGTCTTCGATTTCTCGATTGGTTGATGATATCTCCTCATTCAAATCTGAATTAAGATTAATATTTAAATCTGTACTATCATCGTTAACAGCCGTTGAGATTTAAAACGAAAGGGGAAGAAACTGTTTTATTGTCAGGGGTGAACAGCGAACGCATAAAAGTATGTGGATGGGGTTGCGTTTGTGCATAAACAAGAAACTAATCTTTAACTGAGTAAATGTCTAGATATGCTTTTCATCCTTTTTTCCTTTCTTCTTTTGCCCTTTCGATGCCAACCCCCTTGGGACTGCTCACAATCCTGGTACGAGCTTCCTGTTTTAAAATAAAATAAACCAAAATCTTCCATCAAAATTTTATGTAAAATTATGTCCGAAACTCCAGCTTCAGTTTAACAAATTATTGTATTTGTTTCTTCGTTATTTCCAAGATGAATTCGTTGCTATTATGTTAAACTGTCGTATGTCCAATTTTGGCCAACTGACTTCTTTTTTTTTTTTTTCATTATTTAATTTTGATTGCAATAACCAGTTCTTTTAGTCAGCCAATCGTATCTCCAGCTGCTTCAGATGCCGAGATATAAAAATTGTCTAAGTGTAGTACAACGGCTTAGTATTTTACAAAAGTGTAGTAAGTCACACGTACGACAGTTTTGCAAAATTATTTCTGACTTTAAATATAATACATAAATGGAATTACGATTTTATGCACCCAACAAAGTATTATTGTTTAGCTGAAACTGTTGCTAACGTAAAAAAAAAAATGGAATGGTAAAACTATTTTATCGTTTTCTGAAAAAAGCAACGTTTTGAACTTACGACACTTTTGCGAGGTATCACTGTATACCAATATATTATCTGATATATTTCTGTCCTTGTTTTAAGCGGCTAAAACAACGATGTCTTCACTAAGATAGAGTTCTCTCCCATCATGGTCAGGTATTCTTTTCTACTGTAGGCACGAGACCCGAAATTTTGGGAGTGGTGGTGGTCAGTCGATTATTTCGACCCCAATACGCAAATGGTACTTAATTTATCGACCCCGAAAGGATGAAAGGCAAAATCGACCTCGGCGGAATTTGAACTCAGTATATAAAGACAAATGAAATACCACTACGCATTTCACCCGGCGAGCTAACGTTTCTGCCAGCTCACCGCCTTATCATGGTCTCCTATTAAATTGACTATTCTGACATTTTTAACTATCAGTCATTTACTACACTCAATCAATCTTTAATCCGACATTCCATTATACAAATGTATTATTCTATGAACTTTCGTCCTCAGCTCAAATAACTACGACGATGCTTGACTAAGAAAGAGTTCTCTCCCCTGATGATCGTTTAGTGTTATCGTCTATTTATTTATTTAATCGCTCCTACCCCCGTTAACACCGTTTTATGTAATCGATTCAGGAACTGTTGGATGGCAGAGTTGACCCCAGCGGAGTTTGGAAATGATGATAATGATAATAAAGTATTCTTCATAAATTGCTGAGGGTTGACAAAATCATTAGGGTCGGTAATAATGAATTTATAGCTTTCTAGTATAGGCAAAAGGCTTGAAATTTTAGGGGTTTGAGGGCTGGACGATTACATCACTCCCAGTGATTGACTGGTGTTTCTGTCATCACTTCGGGAATGATGGGAGGCAAAATCAGCTTTGGTGGAATGTGTAACTCGGAACGTAGAGGCGGATGAAATGCCGGTCAGCATTTTGTCCGACACTCTGACAATTCCGCCACCTCACCGCCTTAATAATAATAATAATAATAATAATAATAATAATAATAATAATAATAATAATAATAATAATAATAATAATAATGATATTAATAATAATAATAATAATAATTAAAAATAATAATAATAATAATAATAAAGATAATAATAATAATAATAATAATAATAATGATCCTTTCTACTATAGGCAGAAGGCCTGAAATTTTAGGGGCGGGGATTAGTCGATTACATCGACCCCAGTGTTTCACTGGTTCTTAATTTATCGACGCCGAAAGTTTGAAAGGCAAATCGACTTCGGCGAAATTCGAACTCCGAACGTAAAGGCGGACGAAATGCTGCTAACGATTCTGCCAGCTCAGCAACAACATCAAGGACAGTAGCAAAAACAACTCAAACAAAGCTGTTTTACCGGCAATAACTTTCTTCTGGTCTTCGACTCGATTCCATTTGTCTTGAAGCGCTTCTACAACCACATCTTTACCGACAACTTCTTCACTGTTCCATTTGGTTTCAGTTTCTCGGAATTGGTTCAAAAGACGCTCCACGAGAACCGTTTGTTCGGAATGAAGCTTGTGATTCTGGAATGAAAGAATGCATATTCAGCTTTCATTCTGTTCAACTGGGGACGTTAAAAAGAAAATTAAATAAAACATATTTCAGCGATGG
>NC_142946.1:5817804-5822804 GCF_046866305.1 Octopus bimaculoides
GGTGTTGGTGTGGTTACGTCCCTGTAACCTAGTGGTTCGGCAAAACAGACCGATAGAATAAGTACTAGGCTTGCAAAGAATAAGTCTTGTGATCGATTTGTTCGACTGAAGGCGGTGCTCCAGCATGGCCGCAGTCAAAGCACTGAAACAAGTAAAAGGATAAAAGAATATATTTATATGAACGTGCACATAGGTAAGTGTGCATTCGCCCAATCTACGCTTGATCCAGGACGTGTAGAAGCAGGGGTTAGATAAAACTAGATGCCCCTCCCCATAAACTGGTACCATAGTTTTTTAGAAGAAAAAAGAAGAAAACAAAAAAAATGAAATCATAGTCACTGTCAAAGACATTTCAATGCCCGATATGAGTAGATAGTGTGTGAGGGAGTAACTTCCGGTGACATGTAGTAGGGAGTGGATCACAATGGCTATACAAACCGTCATGATCCCTAAAGACCCTAAAGCATTTCCAATATTGTATCCTGCAGTAGGTGCTGAGATGAAAACTTAAAAAATGATAATTCAGGACAGGAATATTACCTGCTACACATGTGGAAGCAAAAGCCCTCTGAGGACTTTCGGTCGCAGAACTTTCGAAAGGAGAAAACCAACAACGACAGCGACTGACCATAGAAGTTGCTACTGTTGAGCCGGTACTAGGTACACCTCTGGATATGTTGCAGAATGTCGTTGCATCCTTATTTTCAAGAATTGAACAGCAGATCCAAAGATTCTATCTCCAACGTTTGGGAAAATGGAGAAATCTTTGACGTTTCGAGCCTAAGCTCTTCGACAGAAAGGAATAAGAGGAAATAAATAGAGAGAGAATGAAAAAACAACGTGTTGAGTTCAGTCGTCTAACATGTATATATATATATATATATATATATATATATATATATATACATATGTGTGTGTGTGTGTGTGTGTGTGTGTGTGTGTGTGTGTGTTTGTGTGTGTGTGTATACTTGTGTGTGTCCTTGTGTCTGTGTTTGTCCTCCCATCATCATCGCTTGACAACCCTCGTAACTTAGCGGTTCGGCAAAAGACACCGATAGAATCAGTACTAGGCTTACAAATTTATAAATCCTGGGGGCGATTTCTTCGACTAAAAAGAAAAGAAAAAGCCTTTTAAAGGCAGTGTTCCAGCATGGCCGCAGTCAAATGACTGAAACAAGTAAAAGAATAAAAGAAAAAACATGAAAAATACAAACACCAGGCAACCACCCTCCAGTCATGCCCCCCCCCTCTACTCATCCATCCATCCATCCATCCAGCCATCCATCCAATCAGTCAGCCGGCCTGTAGAGAGGGGGAGGTAATTGAGTATTGCAAGTGAAACGTAAGTCCATTATTGTTGTGTGATGCGAACGTTACATTAAGTGTGTTAAACAGCATGTGTTCATTTGTCAGAGAGAAAGAGAGAGATAAAGAGAGAAAGAGAGAGATAAAGAGAGAAAGAGACAGAGAGAGTGAATAAAAGAAGAAGAGACAGAGACAGAGAGAGAGAGAGAGACAGAGAGACAGAGAGACAGAGAGAGGTAAATAGAGTCATAAATGGAATCATAAATACAATGACAAACATTGATCATAAAGCTACGATCAATGTCGAAAGGTAGCAAGACGAGGGGATAGTAGGGGCGAAAGGAGAGAAAGGAGGGGGGTAGATTGTGGGTGTGGAAAGATGGGGGAAAGAAAAAGGGGGTAGATTATGGGAATTATGGTAATGCAATTAATGATCTACGTATGCACTTATGTATATGTGTATACATATACGCACACGCGCATACACACACACATAGTTACACATATATACATATACATATATACATATATATATGTATATACAAATCCACGTACATACATACACATATATATATAGGCGTGGCTGTGTGGTAAGAAGTTTGCTTCCCACCCACATGGTGCCGAGTTCAGTCCCACTGCGTGGCATCTTGGGCAGGTGTCTTCTACTATAGCCTGGAGTCGACCAAAGCCTTGATTTGGTAGACGTAAATTGAAAGAAACCCGTCGTATATATATATATATATATATATATATATATATATATATATATATACATGTGTGCGTGTGTATGTGTGTGTGCGGGTGTGTTTGTCTCTGTGTTTGTCTCTTACCACTGCTTGACAACCATTGTTGGTTTGTTCATGTCCCCATAACTTATTGGTTCCGTAAAAGGGGCCGCCAGAATTAGTACCAGCCTTAGAAAAAGTACTGGGTGCATTTCTTTCGAGTAAAAATTCTTCAATACAGCGCTCCAGCATGGCCGCAGTCTAATGACAGAAGCAGTAACACACACGTACATATTTATATATACCTGTGTGATGTTTTCTCTTAATCTTTCTAGACATCCATCCATTCAGAAGCTTCGAGAAACATAAAATATATCACTTTTTCGTTACTTGAACTGGAGAACTTGCAATAGATAAAGTTTATAAATAATAAGATGTAAATATCGCGTGGAAAAAACACCTAAGACGGGGAAAAAGCTGAAAACTGTCACTGCAACTCGAACCCACATCTTTTATAAACATGACGGACGTTCTACCATTCTACCAAAGCAATCTTTAGAAATCCTCAATCCATTTTTGAGACTTTTCTTATCAGCGAGAAATGTATATTGTTTACATTATAGGAATTTAGAGTCTATGAGAGACGTGAAAATATAAAGTAGTCACGTCTTGTGTGGCCTAGTAGACAGGTCACACCTAGTGCGGCTTAGCGTGGCCCGGTGGCCTAGTGGACGTCGCAAGTTCGATTCTCGAAACGGGTGGCGTTTTGTGTTCTTGAGCGAATCACTTCATTTCACGTTACCATCTTTAGCGATGCTTGCGAGGATGGGTATGACGAAGAATGGACCCAACATTTCCTCTGCGTATCGTAAAAAGAAACTAAAAGAGGTTGTGGTAGGATTTGCACTCCGACCTTGTAAAACCCTCATCAGCTACGACTGCACAATGTAAGTATGTAGGTGGGTAGGTAGATAGCTAGCTAGCTAGATAGATAGATAGATAGATAGATAGATAGCTTGTTACATCGATCGATAGACAGAATGACCGACAAACAGGTAGATAGATAGATAACCTTACATATATTTATTCATTTACGTGTTTTATATCTATATTTTTACGGTAGTGGGACACAGGTTACCCTTCCCCGTGTTGTGTTTGCCGATCTTAAACTAATAAACATTATACAAACCAGTCAATAAAACACAACAGCATATAACACACACACACACACACACACACACACACACACACACACACACACACACATACACACACGCACGTACACACACACACGTACACATACACGTACACACACACGCACCCTTCAAATCGTCGAAAGCTGTTACACGCAACCAATTTCCCACCCAATTGTAAACCGAAAAATTTACCACATCCCCTCGAGAAGTCATCATACAACCAGAATAAAAGAATGATATAGATAAACGAATAAAATAAGAGAACATTATCATTATTGTTATTGTTGTTGTTGTTGTTATTATTATTATTATTATTATTATTATTATATAAACTATGGAATATCAATAGCACAATAAAATAAGAATTTTGTTATAATCTCTAGTGTATTTTTTGCTTCGTCGAAGTTGCATATAGATGGGATACAGATAGCATTCGGCGCTAGGCCTCTCATATTTAATGACACCAACCAGTATATATATATATATATATATATATATATATATATATATATATACAAATGGGCCGAGGAGAATATATATATATATATATATATATATATATAAATGGGCCGAGAAGAATAGAATAGCATGCAGTTTAAACCTAAAAAGTTTCAAGCTTTGTGCTATCAACATGCAAAACTAAATGCAGTACCAATTAAATACACTGGATCCGGAAGGATTGCAATCTCAGAGACAAGATCAGTGCGAAACCTGGGCATTTACATGGGTAACGATGCATTCCTCCATGTGCATGTTGCTAAGTTGGCAAGGAAATGCAGGCAGTTGACCGGATAGATTCTTAGAATTTCTAGAACGGGAGATCAGGAAAGCACCATGGTCCTCTGGAGGACACTTGTCCTAAGTCGCTTTGACTATTGCTCCCAGCTATGGTCGCCAACCAGTGTCAAATTAATTGCAGAGCCTGAAGCAATCCAGCGAAGCTACACGAAGAAGATAGCCTCTTTGCAGCATATAAGCAGCTAGGAACGACCCAAGAGATTAAGACTCTATTCCCTAGAGTTTAGGCGGGAAAGACAGGCCATAATATACATCTGGAAGATCCTAGAGGTACTTGTCCCAAACATTGCTAGAAAAGGGTGCCACTGCATAGTGCCAAAGACTCCTTATTTGCCATCAAGATATGTAAATATGTGTGTGTGTATATATTTGTGTGTCTGTGTTCGTACCACCAACATCGCTTTACAACAGATGCTAGTGTGAATATGTCCCCGTAACTTAGCATTTCGACAAAAGGCACCGATAGAATACGTACTAGGCTTACTAGGAATAAGTCCTGGGATCGATTTGTTCGACTAAAGGTTGTGCTCCAGCATAGCCGCAGTCAAATGACTGAAACAAGTAAAAGAATATATATATGCGTATATGTATATGTGTGTATATATATATATATATATATATATATATATATATCACTCTTCTGCTGTCATTTGGAAGTAATAACATCCACACACGAACACTACCACCACCACCACAATCAACAACAACAACAACAAAATGACCCACTACTTTACTATCCGTAATCATCACAGTATCTTCCCATCATCAGCTGCCGACTATCAACGGGAGAGAGAGAGGGGGGAGAAAGAGAGAGGAGGGAGAGAGAGAGACAGACATACAGAGAGAAAGAAAGATAAGCAGGAACAGAAGCAGAAAGAGACGGACGGAGAGATAGAGAAAGAGAGACAGGGACAGACAGATAGATAGATAGATAGATAGATAGATAGATAGATAGATAGATAGATAGATAGGGAGG
>NC_142946.1:5830304-5835304 GCF_046866305.1 Octopus bimaculoides
TCGGCCCGCGGCTATAGTAGAAGACACTTGCTCAAGGTGCCACGCAGTGGGACTGAACCCGGAACCATGTGGTCGAGCTTTATCTAACTTTAATACATATATATATGTATGTGTGCGCTTGTGTGTGTTTGTGTGTGTGTGTGTGTGTGTGTGCATAAGTGGGTTCATCTAAGTATACCTGATTGCGCATGCACGTGTCATTGTCCGTTCGTGTGTGACCATGTGCATGTGTGGTATGAAGTCTCGTACCTGTAACAGTGTGTGTGTATATTTTTGTGAGACTATGTGCGCACGCGAGTGTGTGTGTGTATGTGTGTGTGTCTGTTTTTGTGTGTGTGTCTGTTTGTGTGTGTGTGTGTCTCTTTGTGTGGGTGGGTGTATGTGTTATTTTTTTTGTGTGTGCATGTATGTAAAGAAGTATCCGTGTGCGTGCATGTGTGGATGTGTGTGTGTGTGTGTGTGTGTGTGTCGTATGTATTCACGTTGGACAATTAATTACATGACAGATACCCGGATGTAAATTCCTGTCGCGTCATTCCGGGAGATATTTCAGACAAGTCCCTACATGAACCCAAACACACACACACACACACACACACACACACACACACTCACACACAGTTGCTACTCTGCACACACGCACACACACACACACACACGCACACACACACACACGCACACAAACGTAAACAGACACACACACACACACACGCACAGACACACATACACACAAACAGACAGACACACACACACAGACACTCACACACGCATACACACACAGAAGCACACATACGGATACATATATACACACATATATATATATATGATTAAAATTCAGTTGAATTTGGTACTTAAATTGAGGCACCTTACTAGGTGGGTGTACTATATATATATATGTGTGTATATAGATGCATGTATATATATATACATGTATAAATATATATATGTATATATATATACATGTATAAATATATAATTTTGCGTTTTAAAAACCTTGGGGTGATTTTCCATCCAAGGTATTTAAAACGCAAAATTATATATTTATATGTTTTGTAATTTTAATTTTGTTTGTGAAATTAAACAACTGTAGATGAATATGTTGATTAATTAATAAATTAATATGCATCCACGAGAAAACTGTTTTCTAACTCGATTATATATATATATATACATACATATATATATATATATATATATATATATATATATATATATATATATATATATATATATATATATATATATATATATACATATATATACATACATACATATATATATATATATATATATATATATATATATATATATATATATATATATGTGTGTGTGTGTGTGTGTGTGTGTGTGTGTGTGTGTGTGTGTGTGTGTGTGTGTGTGTGTGTGTGTGTGTGTGTGTGTGTGTGGTAAATGAAAGACGGAAGGTGGAATCGACGAAAATTTTATTAATCACGACAATTGTTTCGACACATCTAGCATCGATCCGTCACGGGTGGGATACTCAACAACTAGTTCAGGTACATCCGGTGGTGCAGATGTGTCTTATCGGATGATAAATAGATACAGTTTGTTAAAATAACAGTTCCGCAATGTATCTTTTCATTTCGTAGAAAGAAAAACAGCAAAACAAAGACTATATCCTCATTTATATAGAAAATCAAGAATAAAATCACAGACGGCAAAAAAGAAACGAATACGCAATGCGGCGAGAAATGTATTAAAAATAACCGTTGACAGATATGGATATATAAGCTCTCTCGCGCAAACTGCATGGCGCGTTTGCATTCGCTCATCCAAGTATCCACGAAAATGTCAGCATACGCACACGTGTGGTTTGGTGCGCACACAAAGCCAGTTAAATAGCTACTTGGTGTTTATATGACTGGGGAGGTTAAGGCTAAACTTATTTCCTGCATACCTTAAAGTAAATTTTGTTAACAGTTACTCTAATTCTTTGCCACTGCTTTGTGCGAAGGTATATTTATATGCATGTAGGCATCTTGCGAGTCTTTCAGCAACTCTATCAATGATCTTCTCATTGGTCCACAGAATAGGTAGGGATTCCTCGGAGCAGAATGGGCATCTCCTGGAAATTATATTGTATGGTTTTTCGTGCCTTACTATGGACCAAGCTATACTTAATTTTATCTATCTATATATATATACATACACACACATATATTTAAATGTTGGGTATGTTCCTAGTAGTACGCAGATAAAGTACGTTCACTGTCTACAGCTACCCGACGTCATCCACGGTAATAGCACAAATGTTCTTTGCGGGCCATAGGGTGATAAGGCGGTTTCTCGAATTCTGAGGCGAACCTGCCACACCCACCATTGGGTGGGACGCCGGTCTGTTGTAAGGCTACTCATTTTTGCCAGTTGAGTGGACTGATGCAGTCTTAAATGAAGCGTTTTCCTAAAAAAAAAAACACAACGCATCGCTCAGTCTAAGAATCGAAACCACAATCTTACAAAGCTACGCACCTTCACACATACATACGTATACATACAAATACACACGCATGCATTCATGTATATATATATATATATATATATATATATATATATATATATATATATATATATATATATATATATATATATATATATATATATATATATATATATATATATATATATATATATATATATATATATATATATATATACATACATGAATGCATACATACATATATGTATTATGTATATTTTCATCATGTGAATCGTTAACCACTACACATTTTTTCTCATACAGTCTAAGAATCGAAACCGCTATCATACAAAGCCACATACCTTCACACATACAAATACACACGCATGCATTCATGTATATATATACGTACATACATACACACACACCCACACACGCACAAACACACATATGTATGTATATTTCCATCATGTTGAATCGTTAATCCTTACACGTTTTTTTTTTCTCATACAGTCGTATACGTATAGCGCGTGCGGTTGTATAATGGAGTAATACGTTGTAAATAGAAGCATACAATGGCAATTACATGGCCGAATAACGCGTAACATGTCCAACCAAGTAGAGGAAGTTGAACAACTTTGACAGTAGCGGCCTCTGGTGATGAGATAATACATCAGGCGTTGCTTGACTTCCTGTAATGAACTCGTCTTTATAGGAAGTCTTTCCGGTGTTCAACGAACGGGATCGATAGCTTAGGATATGGACATGGTTAAGCAGTTAATCATTTGGAATACTAGCGGTTATACGTACAGAGAGAAGCAAACAGAAGCGTACACACAGATGTCTGCACATGATGACAGAGACACGTATATATACATACGTAAACTCGTAGGTGAATGCGTGAATAAATTTTTTACGTGTCTTTCAGTTGGGTTATTTATCTGATTGTGTGCGCGTGCATCCGCGCGCGCTTGTGTCAGTGTGTCTGTCTGTGTCTACCACAGTGTGAGTATGCTAATAGATGCATATGTTAATCCGGTATAACATACACACAAACACACATATACATCAAATTACTAGCAGATATACGCACACACGCGCACACTATATAGATACACGTCACACATATACACACACAAACAAACACAGACACATACACACGTTTATCTATCTATCTATATATCTGTCTGTCTGTCTGTCTGTCTATCTATCTATCTATCTATCTATCTATCTATCTATCTATCTATCTATCTATCTTATCTATCTATCTGTCTGTCTACCTGTCTATCCGTGGGATATGGGGGTTCATGGAAGTAACAGGTAAGCGAGTTATATTACACAGGTGAGATGGGTCAAGATTCCTAAGCAACATAATGAGAGCATCCGGTTTTAGTGTCAAGTTATTCAGTGGCATCCCAGTGGGTTTATGTGTGTTCAGAAATTCAACAGGGTATTGAACAACCAGATCACGATCCACTATTGACTAAAATCGACCAAAATGTCATTTCTGATGCATCTGTTAACTTTTGAAGAAGTTCATGATTGAGTTTATCACTCGTTTGATTAGTTGGAGCCAGTATAGCTCTTTCACATAACCAGTTTACATAAGTGTAATTGACAGATAAATTAGGAAATACTTTATTTATAAGATCCCTAAGAGAAAGTATCATTTGATCGCATGTAATTTCATGTAGCTGAAGTCTTGAGTTGAATGTTAATATCTCATTACCAATCTTAAGAAGTTCGTACGATCACCTTGAAGAAGTAGCCTGATTTTGCTTATAAAATGATGTTTTTTCACATGTCTCCGAAGGTACGATTTTTTAATGTATGTATGTATGTATGTATGTATGTATGTATGTATGTATGTATGTGTGTATATATTTCTCCCTCTAAGTATGTATACACACAAGAGGGTGTGTATGGGTGTGTGTATGGGTGTGTGTATATATATATACATATATGTATATATATAATTATATATATAATTATATATATATATATATATATATATATATATATATATATATATATATATATATATATATATATATATATATGTACGTATTTGTATATGGCATACACGATTATATATACATGCAAGTACATATATACATGCATGGTATATAGTTATGTACCTGTATATATGTATCTATATGTATTATCTTTCTTAGTCTCCTTCAATCTACCTATCTATCTGATTGTCTGTCTGTCTGTGTGTATGTTTGTCTGTCAGTCTCTGTGTGTGTCTATCTCTCTGTCTGACTGTCTGTCTGTCTGTCTCCCTTTCTCTCGTTCTCTATCTTGAATATATAATGTGTATACATATATATATATACATACATATACATATGTATATATTATACACACATATATATGTATATAATGTACATGCATACATACACGCACACACGCGCATGAACACACACACACACACACACACACAAACACATGCACACACACACACACTCACACACGCATATATGTACGAAGTTTCCACGTACATCTATGGTTGCTGTGTGACCAGACCAGGTGTGGCGTAAAAAAAAATCAGAATAAAAAA
>NC_142946.1:5845304-5847804 GCF_046866305.1 Octopus bimaculoides
TTTGCTTTCCTGTAAACACACATACACACACACACACACACACACACACACACACACACACACACACACACACACACACACAAACACACGCACATATATATGTATGTATATATATGAATACGTATATGTATATATACATATATGTACACATATATATACATATATATATATGTATATATATATAGATATATATATATATATATATATATATATATATATATATATATATATATATATATATATGCATATATATATGTATATGTATATCTATATATATACATACATGCATATATATATTTATTTATATACATAGTTAAATAGACAGATAGCTCTAGATATATACACATACGTACATCTATGTATGTGTGCATGTATATATAAACGTGTGTGTATATATATATGTATATATATATAGATAGCTATTTGTATGTATACTTGTATATATATACATATACGCATATAGATAGATACACACACACACATATATAATACATACACACACACATATATAAATATGTATTAAATTAGTACATGTGAACATAGATATTCCTGTGTTTGTGAATATAATTATACAACTCTATCTATCTATCTATCTATCTATTGTATATATACTTTTACACATCCCCAAAAACACCCGATCAGAAATATCTCTGCACATACAAACATACACAGGTTTCCGAAAACAGTGCTATATTATACAATATACATATTGCCATATGCTTCTTTCTGTAGTCACCCTCGTATACAAATACAACCACGAGAACACACACATTCATTCACAGACTAATATATATATATATATACACTCATATACACACTCAGCTCTTCAATGCCCTGCCAAAACATTTGAGAGACATGCAAGACATGGATGCGGAGGTCTTCAAGACAAAACTTGACGCTTTCCTCTCCACGATACCAGACGAACCAATGGCTCGTAATGAGACGCAGTTTAGGGCAGCGATGTCAAATTCTCTTATACACCAGATGTGCCATCAAAACTCTTGATTGGACCATATCAGGTGAGGGAGAAGAGCCATGCAAGGAACGTGAAGAGAGCACAGCATAAAGACGGAAAATCACGGTGGTGCACCAGCATGACCGCAGCCACTTGGCTGAAACCCATAAATAACTAAATATAAAAAATACATGTATATATATATATATATATATATATATATATATATATATATATATATATATATATATGTGTGTGTATAAATATATATATATATCTATGTATATGTATATAAATGTAACTATACATATGTGGTTTTGTTAAGCTGTGTCGAGTTTTACAATTCTGTAAATAATAATGGCATTTTTTGTAAGCTTAAAGCTTATAGCGATCACCTTGCAGACGACTAAGGAAAATAGTCTAATAATGGGGCATATAAGCCCTCTTATTATTTTTTTTAGTCATTTGCACGGTGATCCCTATATGCATTAAGCTTATAAAAAAAACACCATTATCATTATATACAGATTTGCATAACTCGACACCGCTCAACAAAACAATATATAATATACATGTATATATATATATCTCTGCATATATATATATATATATGCATATGTGTGACGTATACATACACACACACACACTGGTCGTGTGCATACGTGCATATATATGTATGTATACGTTCGTATATGTAAGTATACTGTATGTTTATATATATATATATTTGTATTTATGTGCTTTTCTGAGTGTATTCCACTGATGAAGGCAAAGCATTTTATTATGCAAAGCCAGAAATCCGGGATCTGGAATTATCCAGTATTTTTGCTAGTTTATTTTATCTTCGTCTTCGCTCTTCGTGCTATATGAACATTTATTGTGGTTTAGAGTCAAGATTTGACTGCTATTTTTCAGCGTGGCGGTATCTCTTAGATACCCTATATTATAATTTTAAATTTATATATATATGTATAGGTATATATATGTATGTATGTATGTATATGTATGTATATTATGTATAATCCTCTTTCAGCCATTGCGCCTTTTCTGATTCATTTGGATCACGTGGGCTGATAATTTGTCCTGATCATATTTAAGACTTAAAATGTCGATGGGATTTGGAATTTGAAATCAGAAGTCAAAGAACGTGCAGTGCATCTGGCCACTCGTCGTTAACAATTTTGTGTTGAGCTGGAAGGACAAAGCTGCGTTCAACCGGATACGAACTCAGAACGTAGAGATCCGGAACCAATGCCACGAGTATTTTAACCAAAGTTCTAATAACTTTGCATATAAGAGTGTATGTGTGTGTGTGTGTGTTTGTATGTGTACTGGAAGCGAGAGAGAAAGAAGAGAGAGAAAATAGAGAAATACCGAAAGCTAGATAGTTACACACAGACACACACACATTAATTCTTTTACATATAACTATAAATATGGATTTATACATATATACATATAAATATATGTATACCCACGTGTATGTACACACATATATATATACTCTAATATACACATGTATATATACATATGTACAAATGAATA
>NC_142946.1:5855304-5860304 GCF_046866305.1 Octopus bimaculoides
TCCGCCGCCGCCACCACCACTGCCTCCGCCGCCGCCACCACCACTGCCTCCGCCGCCGCCACCACCACTGCCTCCGCCGCCGCCACCACCACTGCCTCCGCCGCCGCCACCGCCACATACACAAACGATCAGCCTAATCACAACCAACTACCCTAACCCTCTCCACCTCAATCCCATCCTGTCTCAGTCTCTCTCTCTCTCTCTCTCTCTCTCTCTCCCAATTCACATTCCTCTCTCTTTCTCTCCATATCTCTCTCGTTCGACTCTCTCTTTATTTCTCCTTCTCGTGTTTCCTTCATCTACCCTGTATTTATCGTTTCTGTTTCTCCTCCTCTCCCCAATATATCTCTTCTCTCCCTCTCTCCATACCACCCTTTTGCGTTCTCTTCTTTTTCTCTGCACCCCCCCTTTTGTCCAATCCCATTCCTTCCGTATCTGTCTCGTGCCTTCTCTCTTGTCACCTTCCGTCAACCCCTCTTTACCCAATACTTTTTTCTCAGAAATCCCACTCTCTCTCCATCTCTCTCTCTCACTATCTCTCTTCCGTTTGCCCTCTCTCCACACCACTTCACTCGGCCCCCACTCTTCGTCTCAATCTCCCTATTTCCTAAGCACTAAGATCCATCACTGAGACTCGTCAGAGACAAACCGCGATGTTTGTTGATCCTTCTTCCCCCCCTTCACACACACCATCTTCGCCTGACTCCGTACCCTCCATCCTTCATTCGATACTCTCCATAATGACCCTCACCTCTTCCTCTTCTAATCCCTCTGGCTCTCTTTCTACCCCTCTCTCTGTATATCCTATTCTCAGTTTTCTCCTTTATCACACTCTGTATTCCTCTTCCTCCTACTCGCCCTCCCACTCACGCTTCAACCATTGTCCTTACAATCTGCTTAATTCTATTCCGCCATCTTTTTCTCACCACCTCGTCCTTTAAATATACACCGGAACGAAACAAACCACAAATCTGTTTATTTTTCACATCTCTCCCACCCCGCCATCCCCATCTACGTTTCACAAACATCGTACACAAACACATACACACACACAAACATATACATGCACACACACACACTCAAACACATTTATATATGACATACATATATACAGACGCTCATACATACGCACGCATACACCGCGTACGCACACATTACCACACATACACCCACCGATTCACACGCACCCGCACAGAACCATACACAAGTATACAACACACACACACATACACACGCACGCACACAGACACAGACATGCACTCTCTTTTATCCTCCCTCTCTCAGCTTTTCTCTCTCTTTACTACTTTCCAAAGGATTTCAAGCACACACACACACACACACACACACGTACCTAATACCTATTTATTAACACACGCACACACACATAACTATTTTATATATACACACACTAACTCTACCCGCCCTTCACCTCAATGCCTTTGACTTTTACTTTCTCTATTCCAGTATTTGTCTTTCTCTCTATTTCTCTTTCTCTCTCACTTACTCTCTCTCTCTCACTTACTCTCTCTCTCTCTCTCTCTCTCTAACCTTTCTCTCTTTGTCCATGTTTTACCTCACATACATACACACATCCTTTCGCTACCTTCTTCTTCTTCTTCTTCTTTACTTTCTTCTTCTTCTTCTTCTTCTTCTTCTTCTTCTTCTTCTTCTTCTTCTTCTTCTTCTTCTTCTTCTTCTTCTTCTTCTTCTTCTTCTTCTTCTTCTTCAAGCCCTCATTTTTTAAATCACCACCTATGAGAGTAACTTGGATGGATGTGAAGGTAACGACGTTTTTAATTGGTATAGACTTTGAAAAAATTTCGTAGTCTGGCAATGATATAGTTTTCTCTGTGTGGCAAAATCAATCCGGTCTCCAAAAAATAAAGAAAGAAACAAACAAAAGATGCAATCCCCGCATCTCCTGCGAATAAATAGTGCAGAGTAGATTAGGCTTGCATCCCTATGTGGTACTATCTACATTCTAAGAGAAACTTAAATGCACACCATTGTCTCAATATATATGGAAGCTTAAACATCGAAAATGAAAATGGAGGAGTCAATTTTGTTATTAGAAAATGGATATTAAAGAAACACAACATGCATATGCGTATACTTATATATATATGGGGGGGATGTATGTGGCGGTGTGTAAAGGTGGCAGGAAATCATTGCACACACACACACATATGTATATGCATATACGTATGTATGTCTATTATATATTTGTGTGTGTCTGTGTGGTCGTGTTTGTAAATATATACAATCAGAGAAGATTAGATCCACCATTGGTCTATAGCATAGGTTCTCAAAGATAGCGCTACCGACCCCACGGTGGGCGTTGAGACGGTCCAAGTGGGTGCTGGTGCCTATGGGGGAGGCGGGAGGGGGCTCGGTAGAGAAAAAGGAGGCATTGGGAGGAAGGCAGTGGATTGGGGGACGCTATGAATTTATTATAATATTATTATAGTATTTTATACAAATTATATAATATTATATTAAATATCAAATGATTCATAGTATAAATAAATTAGTGAAATACAAAATATCTATTTATACATAAAAATAGGGGTGGAGCGATGAGGGTATTATGTGGCCATGAGGGGGGGCGGGGGCTCAAAAGGTTTGAGAACTTCTGGTCTATAGCGATGGTGTCAATATCCTGTGTAATATGATACACACGCACATGCCCGTGCGCACGCGTACATATATGGATAGATTGATGCGTTCATACATACATATACATGTACATACGCCCCTTCTTTTTTTCTTCTTTACCTTCTTCTTCTTCTTCTTCTTTACTTTCTTCTTCTTCTTCTTCTTCTTCTTCTTCTTCTTCTTCTTCTTCTTCTTCTTCTTCTTCTTCTTCTTCTTCTTCTTCCGTTCTCTCTTCTCATTCTCGTCTTCATCTCCACACCTTCCACCCAACTCACCGGCGCCGCCATCGCCCTCCGCCACCATCAACAACAACTTCTCCTCCGCCACTTCTCCTCCGCCACTTCCCCACCTTTCCCCCCGCTCCTCTTCCTTTCCCTCTACCCCCTCCCCTTCATCATCATCATCATCATCGTTTTTCACAAATACCTCTACTTAACTCGAACCTGTCGCCACCACAACAATGGCCAAAACTACAACCGCAACACAAACAGCACCGTCCACCCACCACCATACAACCGCAATTGTACTACGCAGTCACCGTAACCACATCCATAACCGCAACCACACTATACTGTAACCAAAACTACACTAACAACGGGTGGTGGTGGTGGTGGTAGTAGGGATGGTAGTGGGAGGACTAGTGATTGCAGTGGTGATGTGGTGATTGTGGTGGTGGTGGTGATGATGGTGGAGGTGGGGATGGAGGTGGTGGTGGTGATTGTGGTGATAGAAGTGGTGGTAGTGATGGTGGTGGTGGTGATTTTGGTGATGGTGGTGGTGGAGTGGATGGTGGTGGTGGAGTGGATGGTGGTGAAGTAGTGTTGTTGTTGGTGGTGGTGGTGTTGGTGGAAAAGGCGATGGTGATGGTGGTGGTGGTAACGGACTTAGCGGCGGCAATGGTCGTAGTATTGGAGATGCTGCTGATGATGGTGATCGTGATGGCGATAGCAGCGATGACAGAATTGGTGTTGATGGCGGTGGAGACGGTGGCGGCACGGGTGGCTGGGGTGGCTGGGGCGTTGACAGTGGTGGCACTCATGATGGGGGTGGAACAGAAACAGATCGGTTGAATGTATTTTTAGGGGAGTAGGGAGAGGAGATAGAAAGAAAAACAATTTGGTCTGTGATTAAAGATTGACAAAGAATCATTGAGCAAACAAGATGGCGATAGGCTTTCTTTTTTTATTCTTGTTTGTATGTTTTTGTTTTCGCTTATAATTTTTTCTTTTATTTTCAGTCGTGTGTCTTTTTTCTGTTTAAATCAATAGTTTACAATCGATTATTACGTTTCAGACCGCTCCCACCATCACCTCCATCGCCACCAACAAATCCATAGTCATGACCACCACAACAACCACAATAAGCATCATCGTTATCACAGCCACAACCACAACCACCACAAGCGCCACCCCACTCCTACCACATCACTACCACCGCTACTATTACCAGTCACCACCACCACCACCACCACCACCACCACCACCATCACCACCATTTATATACACACACAAACACACACACACACTTCATTTAAAAGCAGCAAAAATATCACAAAAGCTGTTACTCAGAGTTTCACATTCCCGTTCGTCAGGCAGTCTTGTTGAGACTTCTAAACAAAAACTGTCCGACGAACGGGAGTGTGAAACTCTAAGTAACAGTCTTTCCGATATTTTTGCTGCTTTTCAATAAAGCATATTACTCTACCTCTGGTATTCGAGTACTATTTTTTCCACCTTGTTTTGCATTTATGTGCTTGATCTGGTATATATTCTTTTATTATTTTATTCGTTTCAGTCATTTGACTGCGGCCATGTTGGAGCATGTATATATATACATGTGTGTGTGTGTGTGTGTGTGTGTGTGCGGGTGAGTGATTAAGAATTTCCGATATAGATGCAAACTTCAGGCACTCAAATCGGCCAAATTACTGCACTGATGTTTATCTTAGAGTTCCCAGAAAGTAGAAAGTCGATGCCAATCTTGCTAGAAATCGAACATCACATCTTGGAAACTACACCAAAACCTGAAATGCCTCAATTAGATACATTTTTGTGTCCTGGCCATTTTTATGTGTGGTAAGTTTTTGTTCACAATATTAAAGGTTATGGTGAATCCTTTCGATTTAACTATTCCAAATATACCGTAAGAAAGGAGTAGAAGTTTTTCTGTGCCTCGATCTGAATGATTGCAACTGTTGTTTATATTTGATATTGAAGTTATGTGAAGAATATCCCGCATAATTCGTCCTGATATCATGTATGAGTGTTATACTTGCTGTACGAGGGGGGGGGGTACCGAAAAGTTCCTGGTTTTGGGTATAAGAAAATACAGGAGGATCAGTTAAT
>NC_142946.1:5875304-5877804 GCF_046866305.1 Octopus bimaculoides
GTCTTTCAAATCAAAATTACGAATGTTAAAAGAATATGTATTATGTCTGACAGCAAGAAAGCCGATCAATAAACGGGGGATCGAAGGGCGGCTAAGTAAATGCTGTAGAATGCTGAAGAAAGAATTGATGGGTTTCTGGCTTTGTGTAACTTTTGAACGAAGTTAGTGGTTTGTATAACGACTTACACGTACGCGCGTGCACACACACACACACACACACACACACACACACACACACACACACACACACACACACATGTATATATTATGTGTATGTACATACGTACACATATATATCGGTAGATCTACATACACATACACGTTGATGGTGTCAGTAAACTACAAAGGAAGTATGCAAAGGAAGGACTTCGTAAATAGAAATATTTCGAAAGATGTCTAGTGAGAACGATATATATATAAAACAGAATGACTTTCTCCATAAACAATAAGATATATATATATATATATATATATATATATATATATATACGTTTATGAATTTGTGTTGCACGATTCCTGATGCGAAACCGTGTGTTAAAATAGATGTTGAATTTTGCGATGGTCATTTTTGCTTTTAGTTTCCAAATAAACAGACACACTATATATTCATTCTTCACTCGTTCATTACTGTTCTTATTCTAACTCATGTCCATTGTCTGGAAATCTTTCGTCACACATCTGTGACCTCTTCAGCGAAACTTTCCCTTCTCGTGTGTGCTCCTGCTCTGCTTAGTCCAACAAATTCCGGGGAGAGACTAAGTTGAGTACATCGAGCTCAATACTCAACTGTTACTTATTTTATCGGCCCTGAAAGAATAAAAGGCAAAATCTACCGGGGCGGAATTTGAACTCGGACGTAAAGACGGACGAAATAACGCTAAGCATTTGGTCCGGCGTGCTAACGATTCTGCGAGCTCGCTAAATCTCCCTCAGTTCATAGTCAACTGATATAGAAAAGAACACTTTAAAAAAACGCAGTGTTTGAGCTTTCGGCCGATAGGAAGAGACACGTGTCGGTCACGGTTGGAAGGCCTTTCATGATAAGTGTGTTCGATCGGAAATGACCTTGGGCTAAACAACAGCAGCCACTAACATCATCATCATCATCATCAACATCATCATCATCATAACAGACATCACAAACATTATGTCACAAGCTATATTCACATGGCCATCATCATCATAAACATTATGACAACTATCACCACCACCACCACCACCACCACCACCACCACCGCCACCACCAGTAATAATATATCTTCGATCACTAACGTGTCATTTATTTCTTTTTCTTTTTCTCTTTCTATCAATTGCTGTATTTATGATCAAATATCGACTTTTTACAGGAATATTGGAACAATGAAGCATTCTAGTTAAATATGTCTACGCACCACCACCACCACCACCACCACCAACAACAACAACAACGACAAAAAAAAAATCGCCACCAACACCACCACCACCATCGCCATCACGACGACGATCACAGTCACCACCACCACCACCACCACAACACTTCCACCACCACCACTACCACCACCACAACAACAACTACCACCACTGCCATAACCAACACCCCACCACTACCACCACCAGTACCAACACCAGTACCACCAGTACCACTACCATAACCACTACCGTCACCACCACAACCACCAACACCACCATCATTGCCACCACAACCAACGTCACTACCACTAGCACCACTATTACCATGACCACCACCACAACTACCACCACCACAACACCACTAGTTTCATTGCTTTTCCCACTATTGCCACAACAAACACCACTACCACCGCCACCAACGCAGACACAACACGACCACTACAACTACTACTACTACCACCTGTACGTCACCACAAACACCACCACCACCACCACCACCACAACCACCACCACCAGGCCAATGACAACAACATGAAGTACAACAACATTACAACGAACACTTCATTTATCATCATCATCATCATCATCCTAGCAAACGCCGCCGCCACCTCCTCGACCAACACCACCACCATGACCACCACCACCAAAACCACCACCACCACCACCAGCATCATCTTTATCATCACAATCATCATCACAATCATCATCACAATCAAGCAACGTGATCATGATCATCAACATCACCACCTCCATCATCTTCCTCCATCACCCTCCTCCATCTCGTTCCTCCGCCACCCCCATCTTTACCACCATATCCATAATTACCAGTATCTCTTTATCTCTCTCTCTCTCTCTCTCTCTCTCTCTCTCTCTTACACACACAGACACACACACACACACATCCCACCAATGACAATAACAACGGCAACAACACCAGCATAATCACCTCAACACACGTCCATTATCATCCACAGCCGCCACCACCACCACCACTAATAACCCCCACCACCACCACCACCACAAGCGCCACCACCACTATCACCACCATCGTCGCCGCCACTTCAATATTGTTGAAGGGACTTCTGCGACGACTTCTGAATTTCCTGACCAG
>NC_142946.1:5887804-5890304 GCF_046866305.1 Octopus bimaculoides
TGTGAGTCCAGTATGACGTAAGCATTGTCTCAGCTAAAGACTAAACCAACAGGCTGGCTACACGTGCCCACAACATCACGTGACTTGGTGTACGACATTGGCTACGATGCGAAACGAGAGAACCCTAAAGTGGGTCCTTTACTCCTTCAAAGTTTTGGTTTTGCTGTTTGATTGGCTTTGTCATGTGTTGAAGATTGCTGTGTCTCTCAACCATTCTTTGCCTATGGACCCTCGTTCATTCCTGTTTTACTCAAGTGGACCCTCGTACCCGTTCATGGTGTAAAAAAAGTGGATTTGGTAGACGGAAACTGAAAGAAACCCGTCGTATATATACATATAGACACACACAGACACACGATGGATTTCTTTCAGTTTCTGTCTACTAAATCCACTCACAAGGCTTTGGTCGGCCCGAGGCTATAGTAGAAGACACTTGCTCAAGGTGCCACGCAGTGAAACTGAACTCGAAATCATGTGGTTGGTAAGCAAGCTTCTTACCACACAGCCACGCCTGCTTGGAAAATCAGACAAGGAAAATCAGACAAGGAAAATCAGACAAGGTAGAACATGCTAAAATAATTTTATCATGAAGAACATTTTAGTACCGGTTTCAGTCTTTTCGACTTTTTCACCTTAGAGTAAACCAAGGAAAACAATTAAATTGAAGAAAGATTAAATGAAATGTTTTTTTTAAATATTTCCATAGACTTCAAATAGGTAGGATATTTTCCTTCTCTCTCTCTCTCTCTCTCTCTCTCTCTCTCTCTCTCTCTCTCTCTCTCTCTCTCTCTCTCTCTTACTTTTATGAATTATCTGAAGAAATAGTTAACAAGGCTGCAGAGGAATGTTGGTTCTGGTTTTTGATTGTTTATGCAGCAGCAGCCGAGGAAGGAGACGGCTAAGAAAAAGAAGAGAAAGAAGAAAAAGAAGAAAGAAAGAAAGAAAGAAAGAAAGAAAGAAAGAAAAGAGAAAGACGGGAGTGGTATGACAGTAGTAGACTGGTCGTAGAATTTTCTTAAATGGTCAAGTGACCTAAAAGTGACCTGTTGTGGTTGTAGCAGTAGTGATTGGAATTGTTCTGAATAAATTCATGGGTAGTGACTGTTCTGAATGTATCATTTTTAATATTTGCGTGGGTATTACCCTAAGGCCCTTGTAGTAGTGTCATCTGTGAAAGAAGCATGAAAAAGGGGTTTATATTTTGCGATGAAATATGATATTATTCTAATGCGGTGACTATAGGTTGCATTATCTTTGAATTTATAGAGGGAAAAAATTTTCAAGTTGGGTTGTTTGTTAGTGGCGCAAATATCGATGTGTTCGCTTAATGCTATTTTTCTGTATTCCCGAATTTTAAACTGGGATCTATGTACGGTCATCCTCTTTCTAACAAAAATAATCCTTTCTACTAATAGACACAAAGCCTGGAATTTGTGGGGACGGAGATAGTCAATCACATCGACCCCAGTACTTGACTGGTATTTAATTTATCGACCCTGAAAGCATGAACGGCAAAGTCGACCTCGGCGGAATTTGAACTCAGAACGTAAAGACGGACGAAACACCGCTCAGCGTTTTGTCCGGCGAGCTAACGATTCTGCCAGCTCATCACCATACAACAACAACATTAATGATAACAACAATAAGAAGAACAGTAATAATATTAAAAATTAGTAATAACAACAAATGTTTTTTTACTTGACACTCCGTCGGTTACGACGACGAGGGTTCCAGTTGATCCGATCAACGGAACAGCCTGCTCATGAAATTAATGTGCAAGTGGCTGAGCACTCCACAGATACGTGTACCCTTAACGTAGTTCTCGGGGGAGATACAGCGTGACACAGAGTATGACAAGGCTGGCCCCTTTGAAATACAGGTACAACAGAAACAGGAAGAAAGAGTGAGAGAAAGTTGTGGTGAAAGAGTACAGCAGGGTTCGCCACCATCCCCTGCCGGAGCCTCGTGGATCTTTTAGATGTTTTCGCTCAATAAATACTCATAACACCCGGTCTCGGAATCGAAACCGCGATCCTACGACCGCGAGTCTGCTGCCCTAACCACTGAACCATTGCGCCTCCACACAACAAATGTAATACCGACAACAACAACAAAAACATTCATTATATGTACACTAATAGACATCAATAGTAACCTCCACTGGGGTGGTCATGGCCGGAATGCAATTGGTCAAGCAAACAGCTAGAGCGATCCTATATGGTCATACCATATGCAAGAAATAACAGCCCAAACAGCCTACTCTTGTACAAATAGGCCACGTTGTATAAAGCTGTGTTGGGTTCATAGTACACAGGGGGAAAACGGGATGGCCGCGGTTGGAAGGCCTTTGGCTTTGAAATTTGCGTGTTCACGACTTCCCCCCCCCCCCCGGAGATAAACACTGACGACAACAACAAGAATAACCACAAATGCTACATGCACTTCTGTAAGCGCCACCACCACCACCACCACCACCACTAACACCACCATCAACAACAAG
>NC_142946.1:5906133-5911133 GCF_046866305.1 Octopus bimaculoides
GAAGTGTTAAATTTAATTATCCCCATAATTGCTTCTATACCCACTCAACCTGATCCCTCTTATAACTTTCCTTTACCTTGTGGAATGATCACCTGTAAACACATCGGAGTCTAACTTTATATACATATATATATATAGACGTGTTCTGTATTTTTCGATGAAAAACTTTTCCTTGTTTATATAATAATAATACAAATAATATGTGAGTATATGCATATATACGTACATGTATGTACATACCTACATCTACATGTATATATAGATGCATATCTGGGTACAGGACCTCACAAAAAAACGTGGACAAAATGAAAAACAGAACATAAACAGAGCACAGAAAACAAACAGGCCACATAGAGAATATTTTCTTCATCAGCTGCCCCTATTCTAAACTAAGCGTTTCGAAGAGTTAGGGCAGGACGCATTGTTAGAATAGCTCTTCCCGCGGAAACAAATTAAATTAAATTAAATTTGTAATGCGGAGGAATTAAGTGGCAAAACGAAACAGTGAAAATAAACAAGAAGGGCTGAAGGCCAGACGTGAAAAAAATATCTGTATACTGAACGCTGTGATGTGACGAACTTGAGGGGAAGAGAGAAGAAAGTTCGTGCTAGCTTGGCAGTGGCCAAGAGAAGAAAGAAAGCAGTAGCCGGTCACATGTGACCAGCGAGGGGTAGGGAGAAAGAGTGGTAGAGAGAGAAAAAAGGGGAGGAAGTTGAACATAGGTGAGCAACGAGAGACAGGGAGGAAGAGAGAGAGAGAAATAGTAGTGAAAGGGAGAGGCGAAGAACAACAGAAGGAAGAACGAGAGTGGGGGAAGATACAAGGATAGATAGAGTCGCGTCAGAAAATAAAACATATACATATGTTGTTGTTGTTGTTTGTTATTTCTATTGTCACACCTGACTCATAAGTGCCGGTTTCCTGGTTTCATTGGCGTATAGGTTCCCCACCTGGACAGGACGCCGGTCCGTCACAGGTGAGCTGCTAAATACAGGAGGAAAGAGCTAGGGAAAGTTCTGGCAAAAGAGGCAGCGTCTCACTATTACACCTCATTCTCTCTGTCCACTCTTTCCCACTCTCTCTCTCTCTCTCTCTCTCTCTCTCTCTCTCTCTCTCTCTCTGCCTCTCAATCTGTTACTCTCCCTATCTTCTTTCTTTCACTATTTTTGTCTGTTTTTCTTTCTTCTTTCTTTCCTTCTTTGTCTCTCCCTCCCTCTCTCTCTCTCTCTCTCTAAGTCCACCTCATTTTATCTCCTCGCGTATAGATTCCTCTCTGCCTTCCCCCCTCTCTCTCTCTCTTTGTGTCTCTTGCCCTCCCTCTCCCTCGCTCTGTCTCTCCCCTCTTTCTCTCTGTCTATCTGTCTATTAGTATCTCTCTCTGTCTATCTATCCATTCCTCTCCCTCTCTCTATTACTCTCTCTCTCTCTGTCTATAAATCTAGTAGTCTATCTCTCTCTCTCTCTCTCTCTGTCTATCTATATATTACTCTCTCTCTCTCTCTCTCTCTCTCTGTGTTATTTATCCTCTTACTCTATCTATCTTCTCTATCTTTCTTTTTATCTCTCTCTAACGTCACCTCACTTCGTCTCTCTCACGCATATCATTTCTTTCCTGAGCTGCTTTCACTCTGCCTGCCTCCCTCCCTCTCTCTCTCTCTCTTACTAATAAACCATACAACATCTCTGACTGCTCTGACCGACCAACAAACCAGCCAACCGAGCAGCCAACCAACCAGCCAGCCAACAAACCACTTCACCCACCGACCAGTCAGATAAGCAGCCAACCACACGGCGTCACTCACTTTTTTTTCTTTTTTTTCCTTTATCCTTTCTTTCCTTCCTTTCAATCTCCATCCGTTATCTACCTTCCTCCTCCTCCTCCTCCTTTATCGTTTCTATCAACCCACAACAATTCCGCTTCGTATCATCGCCTCCCACTCCATCGCTCTACCTCCTGTTACTCCTACTGCTGCACCTCTCGACCAATCTCTAACTTAGCTATACACATACACAAATATCAGCCATTGAAAGCTAAACTTATTAACGATGGAGGCTTTAATGTTTGGCTTTCAACCATTCTCTCTGGTCTGGCTCTCTCTCTCTCTCTCTCTCTCTCTCTCTCTCTCTCTCTCTCTCTCTCTCTCTCTCTCACCGTTCCTCTTATCTCTCTCTCTGACACACTATCCTACTCTATCCTTCATTCCGTCTGTATATCCCCGTGTCTCACTCTCTCTCCCCCTCTCTCGTGTTTTTCTTTTCCTATTCTGTGTTTCTAACACATATTCTTTCTATCTTTCCTTCTATCTATCTATCTATCTATCTACCTAGACAGGGAGATTGAGGTAGAAAGAGTTGTACTCGTACTGGGTTGGTTCTCATCTACACTTGGGTAGATTGGAGTAAAAATAAACGAAATATTTTGCTACCCACCCCAGGAATTCAACACACAACTTAAAGATCGAGACCGGAACGCTCTAACCATTGGGCCATGCGCCTTCGCCCCTCAATACCTACTACACAACATGTTATGTTGTAAATCTGTGGTTTTCAACCAGAGCCCACATGACCTTAATCGCGTAAGACCTAGTAGAACAAAGGCATTGCAGATTTGACCACCAAGAATATATATATTTATATATATTTATTTACTTGTTTCAGTCATTTGACTGCGGCCATGCTGGAGCACTGCCTTTAGTCGAACAAATCGACCCCAGGACTTATTCTTTGTAAGCCTAGTACTTATTCTATCGGTGTCGTTTTTTGCCGAACCGCTAAGTTACGGGGACGTAAACACACAAATATCGGTTGTTAAACGATGGTGGTGGGGGGAGGTACGAACACAGATACAGAAGAAGGACAGCGAGGAGGTGGAGGAAGAGGAGGAGGAGGGGTAGGGGAGGAGGAGGGGGCGGAAAAGAAAGGTGATGATGGTGGTGGTGGTGGTGGTGATGATGATGATGATGATGATGATGATGATGATGATGGTGATGATGATGATGATGATGATGATGATGATGATGATGATGATGATGACGATGGTGGCGGTGGTGGTGTTGGTGATGTTTCAATCTATTTTAATGCTAACGTTTGGTTAAAGATTATTATACTTCACTAAACTCCGATTAGAAACTGTTTGTATAGCTGCAACTTGTGAAACGAAATCCCATAATTTAATGAAGCTAACTCTTTTTTATTATTATTATTATTTTTTTTTTATAATAAAGTACTTTTTGTTTCGGCTTTATTTTGTCAAAAATTAAATAAATAAAATAAAATAAAATAAAATAAAAAGATATAGAGAAATACAATTAAAATAAGAGAAACACTTGTTTGCAGAATTCAAACGGCATTTGCTGCTGTTTGTTTTTATGTATTTGTTTGAGTTTTTTCGTTTTTTTTTTTGTGAAGACTGAGGTGATTAATGAAGATGGCATGACTAATCGATAAACAACAGTTTGTTTGCAATGACAAAATGAAAAAAGAAATTCTCAAATAGGCGCAGGAGTGGGTGTGCCGTAAGTAGCTTGCTTACCAACCAAATAGTTCGGGGTTCAGTCCTACTGCGTGGCACCTTGGGCAAGTGTCTTCTATTGTAGCCTCGGGCCGACCAAAGCCTTGTGAGTGGATTCGATTGACGGAAACTGAAAGAAGTCAGTCGTATGTGTGTGTGTGTGTGTGTGTGTGTGTGTGTATGTGTCTGTATTTGTGTGTCTGTGTTTGTTCCCCCTACATCGCTTGACAACCGATGCTGGTGTGTTCACGTCCCCGTAACTTAGCGGTTCTGCAAAAGAGGCCGATAAAATAAGTACTAGGTTTACAAAGAATAAGTCCTCGGGTCGATTTGCTCGACTAAAGGCGGTGCTCCAGCATGGCCGCAGCCAAATAAAAGAATAAAAGAATAAAATATACGTCATGAGGGATAGTGGTGTCAATTAGACCCAGAGGTTTCAGGTAATGCTGAGTAAGTGCTATGGATAGACCATAGTTAAGTTCCATGTTCGGTGATCGTGCGAATAAGGGGTCCAACGTAGGTCATATATCAGCATGTGAATATAAGGATTTACTTTTCGTAATATATATATATATATATATATATATATATATATATATATATATATATATATATATATATATATATATATATATATATATATATACAGAGGCAAATAATTCGCGAGAAAAAAATATATAATTCTCGAAAATTAATTAGCTAAGATATTATTAATTTTGTTATCTGGAATGATTAATTAAAAAAATGATAATGACAGAATCAATAATATAGGCGATTGCAGGCCCAAGAAAAGCATTAATTAGCTGAAGGATTAAAATTAAAATTAATCAAAGGACATACTAAGTATGTTTACCTGCTGGAAATAACAGTCAAAACTCTTATTTAAATTGCCAAAAATACACTGGTGATAACTACAGAAATCAACCGAAAGCAGATTAGGTTAATAAAATCTCTTAACATACATTTAAGTATAAGGACTCACGTGGACCGGGTTGTGTACTGGCAAAATAAGTAAATAAATTACCTTAACATCATCAGCACGTGTTACCATGAAAAGTATGTCCTTTGATTAATCTTAATATATATATATATATATATATACCGGAGTAAGCACATGAAATGTGCAACAAGGTGGAAAAAAGAGTACTCAAATACCAGAGGTAGAGTAATATGCTTTATTTAAAAGCAGCAGAAATATAACAAAAAAACCGTTACTCTGAGTTTCACGTTCCCGTTCATCGGACAGCTTTTTTTTTTTTTTTTTTTTTTCTAACAAAACTGTCCGATGAACGGGAACGTGAAACTCAGAGTAACGGTTTTTTTGTTATATTTCTGCTGCTTTTAAATAAAGTATATATATATATATATATATATAAACAAATAATAAATGAGTATATACATATATACGTACAGGTATATGCATACCTACGTCTACCTGTATATATAGGTGCATATCTGGGTACAGGACATTGCAAACAAAACGTAGAC
>NC_142946.1:5916133-5918633 GCF_046866305.1 Octopus bimaculoides
AATTTCTTTGCTGATTAGGATACTTTCAACTCGAAATATAAACGCAAAAAGGAAGCAAAATAACATTCTTCCCGACACAAACTGGTTTTTGTGTCTTTATTTGCTAGTTTTTTTGTTCTTGACAATCTTATTCTAAATTAGGGGCAAACACGTCTAATTACCAAGTTCTTCGAAATTACCTAGTTCCACCTTCGATTTCACTTCTTAAGCAATTATCGTCTCTGATAGACTTGGGTCAATGGTTCTCAACCGGGATCCATATATATGTTCCCTGGGGATTCATATAAGATTTTGTGGGGTACACACAAGCAGAATAGTAAATTGGGGGTCCACTCTTTGGTTTAGATTCATTTAATGCAAGGAAGAGCAATGTTTCATTCCCAAACGTTTTACAGAGTTCAACCTACACAAGTGAACGTGTGAAAAACAAAATAGGAATTTTGAAAGTTGCATCTATAAAACTAGTTTTTAAACATCGGCTGTTCATGGTGGGGGTGGGGTGGGGACACCGGAATAAAATAGTAATCAAAGGGGAGGGGGTGCATAGATAAAAAATGGTTGAGAACCTCTGATTTGGATGGGTTCAAAGAGTACGGTTAAGGTGGGGGTAGACGAAAATTGTGTGAAACCAAGTCGAAAGAATACCTTCATATCTTGGATGAGAGTATTAATTTGTTACCTAGTTTAAAGCTACCAGGTGGCCCTTATGTGCATTTATTAGGGTGTAGTCTGATGTAAGCATTCATCAGGTGAGGGTTACAGACTGAAGATATTACAGTATCCTGTTTCGTTGCTTCAAGTTGTAGCGAACACGATCGTACCTCTGAGTCTCATTGAGGTATGTACGCATGTGTATGTATGTGTGCATGTATGTGTGGGTGTTGTGTGTGCATGTGTGTATGTGTGTGCGTGCGTGTATATGCGTGTGCATGTATGTGTGTGTTGTGTGTGTGGGCATATATGTGTGTTGCGTGTGTGTATATGTATGTTCATGTGTGTGTGTGTGTGCATGTGTATGTGTGTGTATGCGTGTATGTTTGTGTGTATATGTGTGCACGTATGTATGTCATATGTATGATTTGTGTGTGGGATATAGTTAAATCGATTCACATGTACATATAAACTTATATATGAACATATCATACATCCACATGCATTTACATATTAATGATGTGCATGGCAGGTATACATAATACTGAAATACGCATAAAGTAAACACAGGTAACAGATCATTTCACAGACGCTAAACTATAAATTTCACAGGGTACAACCTTAAAGTTGACACCGCTATGTTTACACCGCTGCCCCACTATTAACTAAAGATACACAGTTTTTTCGATTTTTAAACCTCTGTAACTTTTTCCTCAAATTTTTTTTCTCCACAAGATCATGGATTTACAGCAATAAGAGTAAAAAATTACATTAATAAAACCGATTTTCAAATTTTTTATATTTCCATTTAAAAAAAATAGATATTCTGTGAATCAATTTAACTAGATACGTATGCATATGTTAAATCGACGTTATTATTTTAAGTAACTATAAGAATAACAACCGAATATTAAAGTAACTGTTTGATTGTCGAAACTAATATTAGCAGTCAACTTGTTATTCAAAACACGTGTGTCTGTGTGTGGGCGGGTGTATATGTATAGTAAAATATATAGACATGCATATACGCATATATGTATGTGAATGTAAATCTATATATATATGAATATATGCATACAAATGTGTATTCATATATGCGTATGTGTGCACGTATGCGAGTGTGTGTATGTATGTATAAACATTTGTCCATTTCCCTCTCTATTTATATATATGTGTGTATGTATATATATATATATATATTCATATCTATATATTTCTTTATATAGGCATATATTTTTGAATATATGTACACACACACATATATATATATATATACATACGTACATATATATATATATATATATATATATATATATATATATACATATATAGAGAGAGAGATATACATATATATATATATGCATATGTGTGTATATATATATACACATAAACGCACATGTACATACATAAACACTCATATATATATATATATATATATATATATATATATATGTGCGTGTGTGTGTATGTGTGTGTGTGTGTGTGTACATACTTGAACACACAGTCATACACAAACCCGTACATACAAACACATACACACACACATATACATATCCAAACACTCATACACATACACACACACACACTCAAACACACACACACACACACACACACACACACACACACACACTCATACAAGCACACACTCCACCATCGATCCTTAGCTTTCAGGACGATGGGAATAACTTAAATGTTATCCCAACATAACTGAAATAACTCAATACTCTCCACTGCTATCTCTATTGTTTGCATCTTCCCCCAAAGTAGTTCAGTAAATTTTTATTTCCTTTTTATTCTACTTCTCTTCCTTTCTCTCTCCTTATTATATAAAGCAATCAAATTTCTATTA
>NC_142946.1:5928633-5941133 GCF_046866305.1 Octopus bimaculoides
TATGTATGTATGTATGTATGTATGTATGTATGTATTGAACTACGATGACAAATTACAGGCGCAGAAGTAATCGAATATTCTATCGAGCATTCAACAAACCATAAAAACAAAGAAGAGTTTTCTGTCCCCTATCCAACGCCCCGCCCCCCAAAAAGGGGGAAATAAAAGATTGTTAATGTATAAGGCGACGGAGAGGAAGACAATTGTTTCTGTTTAATGAACGCCAGAAAGAGTGAAAATAAACAAACAGAAAAGAAAGGGAAGAAAATCAGCTCATAAGATCTACAAGGTTATATGTATAGATGTATGTATATGCATATGCGTATGTATGTCTGCATGTCTGTATGTATGTGTGTGCATATATATTCATATATATATATATATATATATATATATATATATATATATATATATATATTCGTGTTCATATACTCTAATATAGTAATACAAACAATTACATATAGGTATGTGGATGTGTGTCCGTGCGTGTATGCGCGCGTGTGTGTGTGTGCGTGTGTTTGTGTGTGTATAGATGTACATATATTCATATACAGTATATATATATATATATATATATATTTGAATGTATGACTGTATGTGTGTATAAACACAGAGGTCAACACCATATTCTGTGTCCAACAATCACCACTCCAGTTTTTTCTCCTTCATAATGAGGTTAGCTACCTTCCGTCCGCCATTTTCATCTCTATCGTCTGCTTCGCCAATTTTATCTTTCTATAGTCTTACCCTGTTTTGTGGTCTTTCGATCGTCTTGCAATCAGTCGACGCTCCGAGCAGAAGCTTATTCTTTCGCAGGAATCAATGTATCTACTTTTTTTTTGTAGTACCATTCTTCTTCTTCTTCTTCTTCTTCTTCTTCTTCTTCTTCTTCTTCTTCTTCTTCTTCTTCTTCTTCTTCTTCTTCTTTCTTTCTTTCTTTCTTTCTTTGTTCTTCTTTATTCCTTCTTTATTTTTTCATTGTTTCGTCTTTCTTCTTTATTTCTTATTTACTTCTTCATTTCTTGTTTCTTTCTTTCTTTCTTCGGATTCTTGCAGTTATTGTCTTTATCAAATATGCTTCTTCAGTTTACACCTGCCTTACATACGAACCTTGTTATAAAGACGTATAAAGACATATACACAAATAGATGATTCACATCCATGTATGCATGTATGCATGTATGTATATATATATATATATATATATATATATATATATATATATATATATATATATATATATATATATATACACATACAAACGTGTGTTTATTTATATGCATGTCTATACCTGTGTGTCAGTCTATATAGACTGACGTATATAGAATAATGAAATATATGCACAAGTAGATATACATATAATTATTTGTCTATATAAATGCATACTATGTCATACGCATATATTTACAGGCATATATATACGCATATGTATATGAATATGTGTACATATATATATATATATATATATATATATATATATATATATGCGTACATATATATATATATATGTATATATATATATATATATATATATATATATATATATATATATATATATATATATATATATATATATATATATATACACATATACATATATATATATATACATACCTATGTTCATATAGCTGCATATGTATAGATGTATTTGTCACATCCCCATTCCAGTGTCCTTCTTTCTTTCTGTTTTCTTTCTTTTTTTCTTCTTTTTCTCCCATATATTATTATTATTATTGTCCTTATAATATATAGTTGTTTTTATCTCCACGTTTGTTTACATTTTCCTTGCGGTGGATTCTCTTAGTCATTATTTTATATCGCTACTGTCCTTCCATATTCATCTCTTCGTAACTTTCATTTCCACAGTCCTTTTCATTTCTGCCACTCTTCTTATTTAACCTTCTCTCTCTCCTTACTAACTTGTTTGTTTGTTTACTTATTTCTCATCGTTGTTATTTCTTTGAGGCCCATGGTTTTCTTACTTTCTTCTTCTTCTTGCGCGTATTTTCTCCTAATGAATCTGCTTTTTCTTTTCGTTTTTAGTTTTGAATATTTATGCAAACGCTTTTACCATAGCGTTTATTTGGCTGGCGACCCGTCTGTTTGCGTCACAATGTCACATTCTCTCTCTCTCTCTTCTCCCTTTCTTAATCCTCTTCTTCATCGTACAAACACCTGTATGTTTGAGTCTATACATAAATTTATCTATCTATCTATCTGTCTGTCTGTCCGTCTGTCTGTCTGTCTGTGGGTCTGTCTATGTATCTATGTATCTATCTGTCAATCTTTCTGTCTGTCGGTCTGTCTATCTATCTATCTATCTATCTATCTATCTATCTATCTATCTATCTATCTATCTGTCTGTCTGTCTGTCTGTCTGTCTATCTATATATCTAACTATCTATCTATATTTGTACACAAACACACGAAATGCTTAGTGGTATTTCGTCTGTCTTTATGTTCTGAGTTCAAATTCCGCCGAGGTCGACTTTGCCTTTCATCCTTTCGGGGGTCGACAAATTAAATACCAGTTGCGTACTGGCGTCGATCTAATCGACTGTCCCCCTCCCCCAAAATTTCGAACCTTGTGCCTAGAGAAGAAAGGAAAG
Organism: Octopus bimaculoides; assembly: GCF_046866305.1. NCBI lineage: Eukaryota > Metazoa > Mollusca > Cephalopoda > Octopoda > Octopodidae > Octopus > Octopus bimaculoides. Next base: position 5,931,243 of record NC_142946.1, read on the forward strand.
AAATATGTTTGATCCTTGCTGACCTGAAGCTAAACTACAACAACAACACCAACAAAAGTTGCAGCAAATATTAACATTCTGCAATAGTAGTTATCTCAAAAATGTTCTTTTGATATCTTTATTGAGGTCTAGTGTAGAACGCCTAAATTCATTTTGCACTTTCCTTTGTGAATTCAAGATGTCTACCTTGGTTTTTTTTTTTTTAACGATACAATGTATTTGGAGAAAGAAGTTTTGTGAATTTTTAGCTTTGATTTGTTTTCTTTTCTTGTTCTGTTTTATTTCAGGTGTTGAAAATTTTAAGTGTTTCTTTAGAAGAGTTTAGTAAAACTTATATATCTTTTATACATATAATCGCTCTAACATGAAGTATATATAAATACAAGCATGCATACATGCATACATACATACATACATACATACATACATACATACATACATACATACATACATACATACCTCCCCCCCATATATATATATATATAGTATATGAATATCTCTTCTATATGCATTATATATACGTATGAATATATGTATATGATTATGCGTATAGATATATATAGTTATATCTACCTATATATCTATATCCATCCATCTATCTATCTATCTATCTATCTATCTATCTATCTATCTATCTATCTATCTATTTATCTGTCTGTGTATCTGTCTATCTCTCTTCCTCTCCATTTCTCGTCTCTCTCTCTCCCTCTCTCGCTTATATATATATATATATATATATATATATATATATAATCATAAATATACAGGGATTAGCATTGAGTTGCTTCTCCAACATACTGAAAATTTAGAAATAGCAGTCAAAGAACTACTGATTCTAAACTACAAATTTTTCTCTAAACGGATGGCGATATTTATGGCACACATAGAACAAAAAACCGGAGGGAAAAGCATAAACAAAACAAGTCTTTAGTTAATTGGATACGAATCGTTTCATGGTTAAGCGAAAGAAAATTTCTCTATTCCAATCTTCAGTCCAAATATTCTGATAAATTTGAAAGTGTCTCTAAAAAAAATTTGTAGTTTAGAATCAGTAGTTCTTTAACTGCTATTTCTAAATTTTCAGTATGTTGGAGAAGCAACTCAATGCTAATCCCTGTATATTTATGATGATAAATGGTTTTACCGATAAAGGTTTTTTCATACTGAACTACTTGGCAAAATTGTTAATTATTAATTCTATTATTAATTGACGATTCCCTGCCCTTATTCTTGTATATATATATATATATATATATATATATATATATATATATATATATATATATACATATAGATAGATAGATAAATAGATAGATAGATAGATAGATAGATAGATAGATAGATAGATGCAGATAGATATATACCTACCTACCTACCTACACACATACATACATACATACATACATACACACACACACACACACACACACACACACACACAAACACACACACACACAAACACATACATCTTGCCAAAATATTGCATTCATATTTCAAGTTTTTCTCTTCCATTGATTTCTTCATCTATTCATTTAAACACCATCTCCTCACCCCGAGCCCACTTTTATTTGATTTCAGGTGCTGGTAATTTTGAAAATACTTTCCCCAATCAAACACATTCACCTTCGGTTTCTCTTTCTCTTTCTTAGAATATTCGTGTCTTTGAGAATGGAGCATTGCAAAGAATCTTGTAGAGAATATGAAACATTTTCATATCGAACGTCGGTTTCTTTCAAGTGAAAATAGTGCGCCTAGGGAAAACTGGAAAAAAAAAACAAACAAAAAAAACAAACAAAAAACTAAGGTGGCTCAACGCTACAATATATATCCATATATACACATGTACATACACATTTATATAAAGTATGTTTTGTATGAGTACATATATATGTATGTTTGTGTTTGTGTATGTGTGTGTGTGTCTGTGTGTGTGTGTATAATGCATGTTTGTTTGCATGTGTGTGTACATGCATATGTGTATGTACAGATATGTGTATGTATATATATATATATATATATATATATATATATATATATATATATATATATATATATATATGTATGTATATATATATATATATATATATATATATATATATATATATATATGTATATATATATATGTATACATATATATATATATATGTATCTATGTGTCTATTTATCTATCCTTCTCTCTCTCTCTCTCTCTCTCTCTCTCTCTCTCTCTCTCTCTCTCTCTCTCTATATATATATATATATATATATATATATATATATACATATGTATAATACATACACACGAACCTACTTACCTACCGACTTATACACGCACACACACACACACACACACACACACACACACATATGTATATATATATACATATACGCATGTATATGTATCTGTGTATATATTTGTCTATATGTATATACACACACATCTTTCTAAGTAGACTCAAACACAGAAACACGTGCACACATATACTTGCAGATTTTATACACACACACATATATGTAGCTATGTATGTATATGTATATGTTTACACATATACATTGGAACTTACTCTTCTGCATACACACAGACAAAAGGAGTAAAAAATATATTTAGCAGAACAAACAAAAAAGCCTCAGAAAAGTAGGAAGGACAAACAAAAATTAAATTATCTTTTTATTGTATATAGTAGAAACATATTTTAAAGATATTTTGTCAAAGGTTTTGGTCGACCATCGATAAAAGAAGAATAAACATTACAAATAATATTAAAAAAACACCAAAAATACAATAAAAAATACTTGATGAGAGGGTGATGGGAAGACTAAGGAAAACACTTAAAGATTTAGAAAGGAAATGGGGTTTGAGAATTAACAGAAACAGGTGCGAGTTGAGAGCTATTCTAAGCAGAATTATTTCTGGAGGTAGTAAAAACGTAGTAGGTGTTTGGTAGAAACGTCTTTTAAAAGTATTGATTGGCAAACCGCGTATTTTGGTTTGAAGAAGAGTTCGTCGTAGCTCAAGGAAATATAGCGATGCACGCTCTTTGATTGGTTGTTTTATTTGTTGTTTGTGATTGTGTTTTTTTTTTCGTGGCTTCTTTTATTTTACATCATATTCTGCAGTTCTTATCTAGTGTACATAAGCCAACGAAGGAGCTTTTACGGCATCACTAGACCAACTAGAAACAACCGCCAAATTGTCTTCAAATCACACGATTATAGGTGCAGAGAAGAGAACACTTCGTAGAAAGAGAGAGAGAAAGAAAGAAGGAAAGACAGAGACTGACGGAGATAGAGAGAAACAGAAAGATAAAGAGAGAGTGGGAGTGAAAAAGAGAGAAGTATAGCGTGAGAGAGGAAGAGAGAGAAACAGAGAGAGAGAGAAACAGAGAGAGAGAGAGAGAGACAGATAGACAGGAAGAGAAAGGGAGAGAGAAAGAAAGAGGAAGAGAGAGAGAGTGAGGGAGAGAGAGAAGAAACAATCACAGTATTTATCTCTACATTTATTCTTTCTCAAAAAACGTGTTCAGATAGTGAGAGATTGAAGATCATCAGGTCAGAGGTTCAATTTCTGGAGTGGGTGATGCGTTGAGTCCTTGAGTAAGGTTCTCCGTTTCACATTGCTCAATCGTCTGTTGAGCAGAAAGGGATTATCGCTGAAGTACTGGATCATCTCCCCTCCCTCTTCCTCGAGATGTCACATCCTCGATGTTACGCTGAGCCATGGTTAAGCGGCCGAGGAGATGTCTATAACAGATCGTGACTACACGGGCACCTGAAACAATCTGTGAAAGCACGGTACATGTTACCAAGATATACTTTCTCTCTCTCTCTCTCTCTCTCTCTCTCTCTCTCTCTCTCTCTCTCATTTCTTTCTCCCTCTTTGTCAACGTCTCTCACTCGTTTTACACATTCGGTCTTATTTGCTCTCTCACTATATCTCCATACGTAAACTCACACACATACACACACGCACACATACATACACACCGACTCTCCTGTTCCCTCTGCTACTGTTGCTCCTTCTCCTCCTCCTCCTCCTCCTCCTCTCTCTCTCTTTCTTTATATATGTGTATATATCCAACTCTCCTTCCTTTTCACATCCAGCCTTACTTGTGTAACATTTTATATTCTTAGCTTCCTAATTTCTTTCTTTCTTTCTTTCTTCCCTTCTTTTCTTCCTTCCTTTCTTCCTTTCTTCCTTCCATTCTTTCTTTCTTTTCCTCTCCCCCTTCTCTAAATACTTATCTATGCTATCCTCTCCTTGCTTCTCCTCTCTGTCTATACCTCCTACCCATCCATTAGGCCTCCACTCCACTCCACTCCACTCCACTCCACTCCACTCCACTCCACTCCACTCCACTCCACTCCGCTCCACTCCACTCCACTCAGACGTCACTTAATTTCTAAACAACAACCCTGTTATTGGTATTATTGATATTTTGCACCATTAGGCTCCATTATCCAGCCTGATTCTCTACAACAACAACAACAACAACAACAAGACAATTATAACAACGATTGCAAAAAACAACAACAACAACTACTACTACTACTACTACTATTGCTACAACAGTAACAACAACAACAAGAGAATTATAGCAAGGATTGCAAAAACAACAACAACAACAACAACAACAGCAAAAGCAATTTCGTGCCCGACAACAACGTGAACAGCAGCAACAACAACAACAATAGTTGCTATAAATTGCGTAGACGACGACAACAACAACAACAACAATAAGAATATTATCAATAGCGACTGCATCAGCAATAACAGCAGAGACAATGTGAATAAGACGAAGAAGAACAACATCGATAACAACGGCATTGACAACGATAAGAGGGAGGCGAGGGAGGAGGAGGAGGAGGAGGAGGAGGAGGAGGGGGAAGAGGAAAATAAATTGATGGAGAAAGAAATGACAGAAAAATTATAAGATAGAGTACTTGCGCAGACTGAGACTGATCCTTAAGTCGAAATTAAAAGGACGGAATAAGATCGAAGCTATCGACACCTAGGTAGTTTCACTCCTTAGATATGGAGCAAGGGTAATCGCATGGAGAGTAGATGAACTAAACAGCTTAGACAGAAAGACAGGGAAGATGTTGACTAGATATATGAGATACTCCACCTCAAAAGTGACACAGACAGACTGTATGTACCAAGAAAAAGAGGGGGAAGAGGACTTATTGGATGCGAACATAGCGTTAGAGCAAAAGAAAACAACATAGCATGGTATGTAAAAAATGCCACAGAGCCACTATTATTGGAAGTAAGAAGGTCAAGCTTGTGCAGGATGAAAAATTGCAAAGATAAAGCACTGTACAAGCACTTGGGAATGAATGAAACTGAAAATAGAAAGATAAAGAAAAGAATGCATGGATAATTTCATAGGGATGTTGAAGATAAATCAGACAGCGAAAAAAGATGGCTGTGGATGACTAAAAGTGATTTAAAACCGGAAACGGAGGCTCTAATCTGTGCTGCCTTAGAGCAAGCACTAAGAACCAATTACATCAAATACAGAATAGACAACACATCAGAAAGTGATAAGTGAAGAATTTGTGGACAAAATGGTGAAACCGTATGGCATATTACCAGTCAATGTACGCCACTAGCCCAGAAAGAACATAAGAGACGTCATGACAATATAGCAAAGATTGTCCATTGGACACTTTGCAACAAGTATGGACTTGACAGAGCAAAAAATTGGTACCAACATAAACCCGGAGGTATCATCGAAAATGATAATGCAGAGATCCTATGGGATTTTATGATTCAGTGCGACCATGAGACAGGGAATAAGAATCCAGACATAGTCTTAATTATAAATAAGAAAGAAAGCAAGCGATACTGGATCATAGATATAGCATGCCTAGCTGACAACAAGGTATGCCATCAGGAAGAAAGAAAAGTCGATAGATATGATAGGTTAGCTTGGGTGATAAAGCAGTTGTGGTCGCTGAAAAAGTGGTAGTAGTACCAATAGTTGTTGGAGCCCTGGGAACAGTGAGTAAAAATCTTGAGAAGTACATGGAACAAATAGGGTCTGCAATAAGGGTGGAGCACTTGCAGAAAACAGCACTGCTTGGAACCGCTCGAATACTCCGGATGGTGCTCGAAAAATAAGGGGTGTTACCTTAGTTCACTGTTAGTGAACAGCTGGCACCGAAGTGCATCTCCAGCGATAGAAGCTGTGCAAAGATAACAACAACAGCAGCAGCAACAACAACAACAGCAATAACAACAACAACACCAACAATAATAATAATAATAATAATAATAAATAATAATAATAATAATAATAATAATAATAATAATAATAATAATAATAATAATAATAATAATGATGAATAGCTGAACGGACGGATGAATGGATTGATAATTCGCATGTAATGTTACTTAAGTGACTCAAGGGCCGAGTGTTTCGTGCATTGAACTTAATACGTTTAATAAAGGCAGCCCCTAATGAAAACAACAACAATAACAACAAGGATAGCAAAAAGGAAAAGGAGAACGTGATATCGACGACACCAACAACAGAGATCACATTAGTAACAAAAACAACAACAATTACAATAGTGGAAGGGAGAATAAGGAAAGGCGCATGTACAGTGAGAGGATATAGAATACTTTACTTAATGCTTTCTGCATTGGTCGATATTTTCTTTAGGACCTGGCCCCTAAACTTAAGTTGAAAATAAACAAATAACAAAGCATTACATTAGGACCCTGTCTATTAGATTCTGTCCATATTGTCTGTCTTGTTAGTCCTCTTCAATTTTGTCTCACTGTTCTGCAGCTGTAGACAGTTATCTAGTCTGTCAAATACGCGATATCGTCTATGGCTGTTGTTGTTGCTGTTATATTTATCGTTGATTTTATTGCTGTTGTCGTTATTGCGCTGTTGTCGTATTCTTGCTTTTGTCATCGTTGTCGTTGTTATTTATCCCAAGGCTGACAATGATCAGGCAGAGCTATGATAAAATGTCTTCCTTGTTTTGACGAACACGCCTTATTTTCAGACATACTTTGACCACATCATTCAATACCCATTTTTTTAAAGATGTAACGAAATTTGACGGAGATTTAGGTCCTATTTAAGACAAGTTTATCTACCACATGAACCTTTTATCATTAGTTGGGTGTTGTATTATTAGCCTCGGGCCAACCATAAACGAGTTGAACTCTAATGAAAAGTATTCAAACCGTGAGCATTCTGTCTTTAGTAAATCTAGCAGTGCATTATTCAATACACTCGTATGTTTATATATATATATATATATATATATATATATATATATATACTTTTATTTTTTAATTGTTTCAGTCATTTAACTGCGGCCATGCTGCAGCAATGCTTTAATGGGTTTTAGTCGAAAAAATGAACCCCAAGACATTTTCTTTGTAAGCCTATTACTTATTCTATCGGTCTCTTTTGCGCAAATTCTAAGTTACGTGGACATAAGCTCACCAGCATCGGTTGTCAAGTAAAGGCGGAAGGGAGAACAAACACACTCGCACACACACGCATACACACACACACACACACACACACACACACACACACACACACACACACACACACACACACACACACACACACACACACACACAACATATATATATATATATATATATATAATTAAAACATGAGTACAAACTGCTAACCCCTAATTTTTTACTTCCAAAATTATTCTTTTTAATATTTGATAAGATGGTTACATCGAAACCTGTAATATTTTAAGCCACTCACTGTAACAAAAATATTAAACAATCTCTAAAATATACTTCTGTGCCTTTTCCAACTCTATTTACTGTTTAACCACATTTTTTTTTATTTCAACTCCTTTTCATATATATATATAAATTTACCACACACATACATATACACATATACACACACACACATATTTATACACTCACATATAGATTCAAAATGAAGAAGACCATCTCATCCACTCCCAAAACATCCTCTTCCAATTCAATTCCAGATTTTTTTTCGATTAACTCACATTTGTATAAAGGCTATGAATTTTCTATAAATACACCATCCATGATGAATCTCTCAAAAGAGATGAAATCGCCAAATAAATACATAATTTTTATCCCAAACCCTGACGACTACCTCATTTTGTTAATATATATATATGCGTATACAGTACACGCACGCACACACACACACACACACACACACACACACACACACACACACATACACACACACACAGACACACACATATATATATATATGCCTAGTAGGGAATCCATTTTTAAACCTAAATGGAAGCAATTCCGTTAAAACGCAAAAACTTCTAATTGTAATAAATTCTTATTCCTCCACTAAAATTATGCAGAATTAAGTAATTTTATCAATTTTACAATAAAATACATTTTTATAATAAATACATTTTTATAATAAATACACCAGCAATTTATAATTTTGATGGGATTTTTTTTAACGCTGCTGTAATTGTTATTGCCTTTCTTGTTGTTTTTCCAAAAGTTTTATATTCTCTCCGTAAGAAACGTTTTTACCATTCCCTGTTCCTTTGATTCAAATATCCATATATTCTCATGACAGAAGAACACACACACACATACACACACACACACACACGTACACACACACAGACTAGCGCAAGCGTTGGTGCTTTTGGTTAAGAATTCGTTTCGCATCTACGCGGTCTCGTGTTCACTTCCACTTCGTTGCAGCTTGAAGAAGTGTCTTTAGCTACCATTGTTTTACAAGTGAATTTGGTAGAAGGAAACTATATGGAAGCAGGCAGACATATTTTCTACGTGCAAACATTACACATGCACTCTATTCAAATTATAAACACTCGTGCACATACAAGACATAAACACTGTGCATACAAATATATATAAATTTATTTTATTTATTTTATCTAGTTTCAGCTCACGAGATGTAGCCATGCTGGGGCACCGCCATTTAGGGAATCACGCGGACCAGTCGTCCGCATCGCATCTCCTTTGGCCGCGCTGTGCACTCACCTCTATGCATATATGGGTACAGAACGTCACCATCGGTTGTCGGCTGTCTGTCCACTCCTCACTCCGAGCAGGGTCGTTCTTTGTGTTACTCGTCCTGTTTTCCATTTGTTTCTCCCGTTGTTTGCGTATTGAACTCATTTCTTTTCGTATTTCATGTTGTACACTGTCGGTGACGTCCTGTACCCATATTTGAATATATATATATATATATATATATATATATATATATATATATATATATATATATATATATATATATATATATATATAGGTGCATACATCTGTCTACACAAACGTACTTAGATGTATAAAACGTTTAAAGCATCATTCTTCAAGTATATTGTGAATTAATTGAAAGCGAAAACATTTTAAAAACAAAACATTAAGAAAAAAAACACACATAAAGAAACAAACAAACAACAAAACACCCTCAAACACAAAACACAAATGGGGAAGAGTGAGAGGAGAGACAGTGGGGAATAAGGAGAAGTAGGAGGTGGGGAGGAAGTCACTTCAGAAGCGCTTTGTTTGTTTTTTTATTCTTTTGTGTTTTTTTTTTTGTTGTTTATTCTTTTCCTCCTACCATCGTTGTATCATTAGGTAAGTTTTGAAAATGGACTTCATAGAGCGATGGTGCGCTTGGGAGAGAGAGAGAGAGAGAGAGAGAGAGAGAGAGAGAGAGAGAGAGAGAGAGAGAGAGAGACAGACAGACAGACAGACAGACAGACAGAGGGAGAGTGGGAGAGTGAGAGAGAGAGAGAGGAAGTAAGAATGGGGAGACAGAGACAGGATGCATTAGAGAGCGAGGCGGAGAGGTAAAATTAGATAGAAAGTGAATGTAAGATGTGTGTGTGTGTGTGTGTGTGTGTGTGTGTATTCATATATATATAGATAGATATAGA
>NC_142946.1:5981133-5986133 GCF_046866305.1 Octopus bimaculoides
CCACCACCACCACCGTCGTTGTTTTCGTTGCCATCATCATCATCATCACCATCATCATCATCATTACCATCGTCGTCATCATCATCATCATTATCCTCATCATCATCATCATCATCATTCTCGATAGTAAAAATTACAACACTAACACCACTACACCATCACCAACACCACCACCACCACCACCACCGCCACTACTACTACCAACAACAACAACAACAACAACAACATCTACTACTGCAAAACAACAAAAGCCATACTCCAATAACAATGACGTCAACGCTAAACAAGAGAAAATTTTCCAAGAAATCAAACAGCCCCAGGACACAAAATGGTAAGAATACAAAGATGGAAGCGAAGTCCATTTATAAATATGGCACCCGTTTATAGCTTGGGGCAGTTTTAGACTGGCTTTGACTTCAACAACAATTATTTGAATCGCTTCACTGTTCCCCCCACTCGGCACCTCTACCACCACTTCTTCTTCTTCTTCTTCTTCTTCTTCTTCTTCCTTCTGTTTTTGGTTCTTTGGTTTCGTCCTCAGAATAATTGGCTATTTTTAAGTTTTTTTTCTTTTTTTTCTTTTTTTTTTTTGCTTTTCTTCAAATGAGAATCAAATTTATCATATTGAATTTCCTCGCATAACAACTTTTCAGACGCACAAAGACACACACACACACACACACACACACACACACACACACACACACACACACACGTATACACATGCATATGCATGCACATACACACACATGCACCTCCATATATATATATATATATATTATAATAATAATAATAATAATAATAATAATAATAATAATAATAATAATAATGGTGATGATGATGATGATGATGATGATGATGATGATGATGATGATTTCATTTATTTGCCACAAGGGTGAAGGATAATAATAGTAATGTGTTTGTAATTAAAAGCAAGAAGTAATTAATAAAAAAACGGACTCTAAAGAGTATGGGGAAATAAATATTTATATATTAAAAAAAGGCAGTGTCGACTCGAAGACTATTTAAGCCCTTACACACACACACACACACACACACATACACGCACACGCACACGCACAGAGCGATCCCTCATGTTGTAAACCAGTGGTTCCCAAAGTGGGCGGTGTCGCCTCCCTGGGTGGTGGCGGTGGTGGTGGTGGAAAGATCCACAATTTCCTTGTTTGATAAGGAAATTGTGAACCCCTCATAAATGATTTGTTTATTGTGTTCAAATGTTTGCGCTGTACATTAGCTCGCCATTTTGACAGCAGTAATACTAGAGCACCGCATGGAAGTGTTTTAGTCGAACAAATCGACCCCAGGGCTTCCTTCTTTTTTTAAAAACCTATCGCTCCTTTTTGTCGAACCGCTAAGTTACGGGGACGTGAATTTAAAAAATGCAAAACAGACTTCATAAGGCTCGTGTTTATACTATTAGATTAATGAGACAATGCAGCTTTGCAAAATTAGAAAAATGTCATTATTTTTTATTGTGACTTTAGCTAATTATTTACAGTTTTTGCAGATATTTAATTCTTGTCGACTATTTGTTATTTCTTTTCAGGTGATCGTCTTCTAGACATTCCCTGTCGTGTGTGCGGCGATCGCAGCTCTGGCAAACACTACGGTATCTATAGCTGTGACGGTAAGTTGTGTATTCTGGAAGGTCTTGTCACGGGACGTACTTTTGCATAAAAAGAGGTGAAGTGGGATCAGAATGAATGAGAGAGGGATTCAAGTAGTGTTTATTCAATTTAAAATTCACAAGTACCGTAAATCCTCGAGTATAATCCGCACTTTTTCCCCCAAATTTAAAGGTCAAAATTTCTAGAGCGTACTATATACGAGGTTAAAAATGAAAAATATTTCCTAAGCAAAATTTTCTAAGTGATAAATATGTAAAGGCAAAATATTTATTTTTCACTGATGTTATTATTGTTATTTCTTTATTTTCTGCAAAGTGCACAAAGGAGTTATATGCTTGCATTATGTTATATATACAATAATAATAAAGGACGTTATTGTATATATGTTTACAAACCAAGGACGTTATATAGACCTCATTGACTCAAATTAGAGAAGGGGTGCGTATTATACACACGGTTTAGGTTTTTCAGAGGTACAGCCCCCTAAAAATCCCCTGCGTATTATACTCAAGGGCAGACTATACTCGAGGATTTACGGTATAATGATAGACAAGCAAATAGAATGACAGACAAATAGACAGAAAGATAGACAGACAGGTGGATAGATAGATACACAGATTGATTGATAGACAGACAAATATATATGTGTGTGTGTGTGTGTATAAAGAGAGAGAAAGAGACATATAGGGACATAAATAGAAAGATAGATAAACAAACAGATAGAAAGAGAGCTAATAAAATGAATGAGAGTAAAAGAGGAGTGTGTTGACAGAATACAGAGAGGTTAATAGTGTTAAGTAAGAGTCTGTTAGTAAGACATAGTGCAAAGGCAGTTGAAGGGAATTGATAGAGAGGGGGTGGGGTAGAGGGAGGTGTGCGTGTGGGTGGGGGTGGTGGAAATTCTGGAGGTGTAGTGAAATGAATATGATCAATAACGACCGTTTCCATTACGTTTGAGATGTTGGGATTGGGATCAATAGGTCGATATCTGGCAGGGGTCAGATCTATTGCCCCTCCTTGAGAATGGGATACGCTGCAGCCTGTTTCTATGGATTCGGATAGCTTCCTGAAAAGAACGAGAAAGGGAGAGAGAAAGTGAGTGGGAGACAGTATGTGAAAGAATGAGAGAGAGAGAGAGAGGAGGAGGAAACAAAGAGAGAAAGATTATTATTCAGGTCACTGACTAGAATCGAACTCGGAGTCTTAGGGTTAGTAGCCCGCGCTCTTAACCACTACGCCATATGCCCGTTGTTGTAGTATTAATGCCACTGTGATTGCCCCAAATTATGGCAGCTCCGGGTGACACTGTTATAATAGTTGTTGTTGGTGGTGGTGGCGCAGGCTTTTCGAAGGTATAATTGCTGTAGGAAATATATTTAATAAAGAATTCTAGATATGGTGATGGTGGTGGTGGTGGTGGTGGTTGTGGGGTGGTGGTGGTGGTGGTGGTGGTGTTGATGGCAGTTGGCAGTGGTGGTGGCGATGACTATGGCTGTGGTGATGGTGACAGGGGTGGTGATATCTTTTAGCGTTTTTCGTGGTTGAAGCATGCGTTTTGTATCAACATTGCGGTATTGGTAAACTTTAACGCTGGCTCTGTAATCCCACAATTCCTTGCAACCGAACGAAAATAACAAAAAAAAAAAAAAAATGAATGAAAAACATACACACACACAAAAAAAAAATAACATGGATACAGTTATAACCCAAAGATGTGAAAACGGTTTGTTTTTTTTAACACAAATATTGTTAGCATTGAGTGGGGAAAAGTGAGAGACAATAGATTTGCCGCCTCCGTGTTTTTGTGGTCAAAAGGCATTTGGATAATAAAGGGAAAGGAAGAATGTAAATCGGGGAAGGGAAGGAAATGTCAACGAGGAATATTATACAATCCTTATTATCATTATTATCATTATTGTCACCAACAGCAGCAGTAGCGTTGTCATCGCCATAATGGTCACTATTCTCGTCGTCGTCGTCGTCGTCATCGTCAACGTCGTCATCTTGTCACTGATATTGTCGTCGTTATTCATGGATCCAAGCTTCACTTCGGGGTCTTTTCAACTAATATGAAATTCTTGCTCTTCTTTCTTTCTTTCTTTCTTTCTTTCTTTCTTCTTCTTCTTCTTCTTCTTCTTCTTCTTCTTCTTCTTCTTCTTCTTCTTCTTCTTCTTCTTCTTATTATTATTATTATTATTATTATTATTATTATTATTATTATTATTATTATTATTATTATTATTATCAGGCTGTTCGGGCTTTTTCAAAAGAAGCATCCATAGAAATCGTGTGTACACGTGCAAAGCCCAGGGTGAATTGAAAGGAAAATGTCCGATTGACAAAACACATCGCAACCAGTGCAGAGCTTGTCGATTAAAGAAATGTTTTGAAGCCGAAATGAACAAAGACGGTAAGTTCTAGAACTGTGGTGGCCAACTGGAGCCAACTGGAGCCAACTGGAGCCTTTTTCTGGTTTCGGTCACTGGACTGCAGCCGTGCTAAGGTTTCGCCTTGAAAGATTTAGTGAAACAAATCGATTCTAGTACTTATTTTTGATGTTTTTAATTCTATCGATGTCTTTTGCCGAGCCATTAAGTTACGGGGGCGTAAACACACCAACACCGGTTGTCAAGTAGTAGTAGTCAGGATACAGACAAACACATACACACACTCACACACACGCACCGCCCACCACCCACCACCCACACATATTCTCATGGAGTTTAAAATTGTGACGATACGGATATGATTGACTTCTCAATTTACGTTTCTTTTCGTTATTGATACGAGGGCTTAGAATTTCTATTCATTCCTCCCGATTTCAATTAATGTGTATCAGTGGAAATTTGTGGTTGTAATCGTCTTCTGGCTGCTATTTTTAGCGTGTTGGTGCCACTTGTAGCACCCTTAATTATTAATTATCGTTTACGACGATGAGGGCCCCAGCTAATACGATCAACGGAACAGCTTGCTCGTGAAATTAACGTGCAATTGGCTGAGTACTCCACAGAAACGTGTACCTTTAGCGTAGTTCTCAGGGAGATTCAGCGTGACACAGAGTGTGACAAGGCTGGCCCTTTGAAATACAGGTACAGCTCATTTTTGCTAGCTAGAGCAACGTGAAATAAAGTGTCTTGCTCAAGGACACAGCGCGTCGCCGAGAATTGAACTCACGACCTTATAATCGTAAGTCGAATGCGCTAACCACTAAACCACGCGCCTTCACAATTATTAATTAATAACTTTTTATCTTATGGTTTCATAATTTGTGTCTCTGTCATATACGTCACGCGAAAATGGCCCATATCGGAATTTGTGGTCCTTAAGTTGTTTGCGAAGAATAAACATCTT
>NC_142946.1:6010621-6018121 GCF_046866305.1 Octopus bimaculoides
GGCGTGATAACAATTTGTCTGCTCGCCCCCTTCTGTTGAGAAAATGTTTTCAAGTGTACAAATTAGAAGGGGAATCTCTCTAGTGAACAACTCCTCGTATCGAATTCTTTTGTCGGTTATTCTGGCGAAAGAAAGGTAGCTAAGTAAATTATCTTCCTTTTATGAATAGCTTAAAATTGTATGGCAAAGTCTTGGATCCGTTGGTTTCTTTGGTGCAAAGCATGGGCGTATTTAGTTGTGACATTGGGTATGGAGAAAATAAAGAGGAAGGGTGGAATGGATCTACTTGGTGGTAATAATATGAAATTAGAATGGCAGAAATGAAGAGAGTGCTCAATAAAGAAAAATTCCCTAGAATCATAAAGATTTTAAAATCTAGATTGGTTGCGGAAAATATCATGCTAGTAATTCGCTTGAGGTTAGAATAAGGCAGGAAGAAGGAATAGCTGAGCGGAGAAGAAAATGAGTCGAAGAATATCGATTAGATGAGGACAGTGTTTACAATGTATGGAAACATGTATCGCCACGGGATGTAGCTCATTTAAAGTGGAAAAGAAGAGGAGGATAAACACCTCACATTGTTCCAGTCCACTCACCTGGCAAAAATGAGTTGTCCCTGTTATTGAAAGGAACAGCCTTGTCACATTCTGTTTTGTCATTCTGAATCTCCCTGGTAACTAAGTTAAGTGTACGTGTGTGTGTGGAGGACTCAACCACTTACACGTTAATTTCACGAGCAGGCTGTTTCGCTGATCGGATCAACTGGAACACATGAGGAAACGTGTGCTGCCTACAGTATGTTTATATCGAATGTGGATGCAATAAATTGCTTCTAATTACCGATAATAACACAAAGTTATACAGGTAAGTGGAGGAATAAAAATATTATTGTAGTGCTAATTTATTTTACAAAAGTATAGCCTAGGCTAGGGTGCATTCTATGCACTTGTGCATGTTATAGACAATCAAATACGGTATATATCTTAAACAGAGTGCCTGCTATGTGGGTGGGGGCGGAGGAATAGCTAATTGTGGAAATAAGAAAGTGAAGCTCAAGAACAATGATGACCCATTCGTGTTTTTCAAGGAGACAAAAGGGACGAGGTGTGACTAGGAGAGTTAGCTTTGCTCAAAGACAGGAATATTGAAGAAGGAAAGCAAAGGATTAGTTTTAGCAACATAACAACTGACTGCAAGAATGAAGTCATGACAAAAACATTAAAGTAGAATTCTTCACCTTATTATTCTTTTCTACCCTTGGCACAAAGCCCGAAATTTTGTGGGGAGAGGGTGTCCAGTCGATTAGATCGAACCCAGTATGCAACTGGTACTTAATTTATTGACCTCGAAAGAAAAAGAGAAAAAGAGAATAGTGAGTGCCCCTGTGAACCAAGAGGGAAGCGTGTCTGTGAATGACTTTATTCTCAACCCCTCGGTCGTCTGCCATCTGGATGCTGTCGAGGATATCAGTGTATAAAGCAACAGCGCTGTCCCACATGTAGGAGTTCTATTCTACAATCGTACTCACGTGTCTGTTGTTGAATGGCGCTAAAAGTGAGAGCTGAATAACCTCTGACCCTGAAGAGAAGAGTTAATCGGTTGGATGTCGTAGCAGCCAAAGGAATCACCTTACTTTTGCTGTCAAATCAAACAGAATGCATTTATGGGATGAACATTTCGCTGCCAAGTTAAATAAAGTTTCCAGCCTTCTTCTCATCAGTTGAATGTTATCATTCCTTGCGAGGAGTTCATTTAGTCTGTTCTCACCAGTGAAATAATGAGGTAGAGGCGCCGTCTTCGATGAAGGTATATTTGGCATTAAAAGAATAATCATATATGATATTGTAAACATTAAACTTAAAGTAACGTAGACAACAACCGATTATATATACACTTTAATAGGTATTGAGTTCTTTGATTACTCGTTCGTTATATATATATATGCATATATACATACATACATACACACACACACACACACATATATATATATAGATAGATAGATACATACATACATACATACATACATACACACATACATACACACACAAACACGTATATATACATACATATATGCCTATGTACGTATCTGCTTGTCTTAATCTTACATTGCCGATGTCTTTTATGTCGGCCTATATCTGTGTGTGAGTGTATGCCGTACGAAAATATACTTATGCCTGTACGTACATACATACACAATACACACACATACATATTCTCTCCCCCCTCTCTCTCTCTCTTTCTCACACACACACACACACGTATATATGCACAAATATATATATGTTATTATGTCTCAATCTGTCCGTGTGTATACTTTTCTACGTATGACTTACCCCATGATCAGTTGAAATAAATTTCTGTCCATCTAAAAAGACATCTATTGATCTTACAATACATATGTAGCGACATACATATATACATACACGCGTACATATAAACATACGTAATACTTATATACATAAACACAGACAGACATACACATATACGTACATAGATGCGTACATATATACATACATATAATATATATACATATATATATATACACACAAGCATACATATATACATACATATAGATGTATGCATATATGTATATATCATTTCACACATATGAGTGTGTTTGTGTACGTGTATGTATGCGTATACAAAGCTACACGGTAATATATACAAATCTATATGCAAACATATATACATATATAATATATATATATATATATATATATATATACATATATATATATATACATATATATATATATATATATATATATATATATATATATATATATATATATATATATATATATTTATGCATATATGTATATATATATATATATATATATATATATATATATATATATATATATATATATATGTATATATATATATATATATATATATATATATATATATATATATATATATATATATTATATATATACGTATATATATGCATATATGGATATATACGTATATATATATATATATATATATATATATATATATATATATATATATATATATATATATATGTATATATATTCATACATACATACATATATACATACATATACACATCGACACAAACAGAAGAAAAAAAGACAATTTCTCGAATTCATCCTTGTATTATTATTGGAAACGGACGATGCAGATGCACACAGCAAGTGCTACTTATTATTATTATTATTATTATTATTATTATTATTATTATTATTATTATTATTATTATTATTATTAATATTATTATTATTATTATTATTATTATTATTATTATTATTATTATTATTATTATTATTATTATTATTATTATTATCATTGTTATTTTGTTATCGTCTCTCGGGAATTCACAGTTGATATCGCAACAGGCACCACTTGATTGCTCAAAGTCTTAATAGACAAAAAGTTTAGTGTTGTAATAACAAAGGCCGACAGAACGGCTCTTGAGTCGGTCAAGCGTAAAACTGGACATAGCCATTTCCCCGTTACACTTTCCACTTTTTTGCTCTTCGTATTCTTTAAGTATTTATTTAGGAATTATACGTCTTATTGCGCACTTATATATTTTTTTTGGTATTTATTTTATTCCGCTGTAATTTTTTTCTTATTTTTGTTCGTAATATTATTCAGTTTTTGGTTTGGTTTGGTTTGGTTTGGTTTGGTTTTTTCTTCATTCCTGCTTCCACGTTCCAGATTTTTTATTCACTTTTCACGGTTCCAAGGAAAATCGGAGGAGAGCAAAACGTATTGACAAAATAGTTGAAAAAATTTTGACATTGTGAAGACAGGGGGAAAATTAAGAAGGGAAAAGGTGTACTCATAGATACATAGATCTGCATGCATGTACATATTTATTTATATATATATATATATATATATATATATATATATATAGAGAGAGAGAGAGAGAGAGAGAGAGAGACAGACAGACAGACATATATATATACGCATACAATATATACGTATGCAGTATCTCTCTTTGTCTGTATATATATACAGATATATATATATATATATATATATATATATATATATATATATATATATATATATATATATATATATATATATATATATATATATATATATATATATATATATATATATATATATATATATATATATATACAGATATATACATATATATATATATATATATATATATATATATATATATATATATGTATGTATATACATATATAACACACTCACACACACATATATACAGTTATATATATATATATATATATAGATATATGTATGTATGTATGTATGTATGTGTGTGTGTGTTATCTATATGTATGTATGTATTTGTGTGATGTGGAAAATATACAATCAATATTGCACAAATGATGGTGACATCAATTTTAAAAACCATCCAAGACTTGGTCCTCGTGCTATCAACCCTCTAGAAAAATCGAACTCGTACTAAGCTTACAAAGAATAAGTCCTGGGGTCGATTTTCTCGACTAAAGGCGGCGCTCCAGCATGGCCGCAGTCGAATGATTGAAACAAGTAAAAGAGTAAAGAGAGTAAAAGAGTTGGAATTTGCAACAAAAACAAAAGACGAAGACGGGTATGTAAACAACAAAGAGATGTATTAGTTTAACGATCGGGAAGATGAGAAAGTGTTTTACGTTTCGAGCCTACGCTCTTCAACAGAAAAGAACACGAGAAAATAAAGAGAGAGAGAGAGAATAAAAAAGTAGCTTTAGTGGCTAGCGGTCGATCATACATACAAGCACACACCGATATACACAAATATAGACATATACACAAATATAGACATACACACACAGACAATAAACAAATGGTAGATAAACATATAAGCAGCATACGTGTTATTTAATCTCAAGAACGATTTTATTCGCCGAGAGTGCTCGGAGACACATGAAGTTAATCGGAGATATAAAGTTTCTAAATAAATGAAATGAATGGAGAAAATGCACACTAAGTACATCATGTGAAAACAGAACTTCTTAGAATAAATTAATCGTGTCCTAAATGGACATCATATTGTTTCGATTACATTTTGTCTCTCAGTCACTGTTGGTAAAGACTTATTCTAACTCTTCTGTACTGCAGTTTGCAGTTGGTCACGGAGGCGAGAAGTGGGTGGTGGACTGGTTAAATGTGTAATGTAACTGGGTTTATCAAACGAAGTACGAGCTATTATATGCGCAAGCAGCAAAAGTGTGTCTTCAGAAGGTGATGAACATATTGTGTGTAGATACATACTTACATACACACACGCACATATATATACATGTATGTGTATAATATATATATATGTACTATTTCTCCGTTTTTTTTCCGTCATTGTTTTCGTATACATTCGCTGCTTTCTTCCAAGGAATCTAGTGCCCTTAGCTTAGTTTTTTCTTGCGGCTGGCCAGATTGGAGCAATCTCGAATATAACCAGCCGAATATATATATATATATATATATATATATATATATATATATATATATATATATATATATATATATATATATATATATATATATATATATATATATATATATATATATATATATATATATATATACATATATATATATATATATATATATATATATATATATATATATATATATATATATATATATATGTATGTATATGTATGTATGTATGTATGTATGTATGTATTGATATGTATATCTCTATATGTGTATATACATATATACATACGTATATTTATGTATATATACATATATATATATATATATATATATATATATATATATATATATATATATATACAGATACATAATATTTATAAATATATGTATATATATATATATCTACACATACACACAAGCGCACACACACCTAATACACGTACATACATACACGCATATACACACACATACACACGCATACACACACACACATGCGCATACAGCATGTCTAAACGCTGCTGTTCGACGACTGATGGAATAAGTACTCAATACCTATTGTAGAATACGCGGTTTGTCTTAACAGAATTCTATTTCAGTGATTCGAGCTTCATTCAACAGCGATCGTCAGACAAGAACCGCATGTGTTCTTTTACGTCTCTCGCTGTAGTCTCATTCCAGTGTTTGGTCTCTGTCATCATTTTCCTTTCTGGATCTATTAGAATATTGTCTCTGCGCCTTTATTCCGTTGGTAGGTTTCTAATTCAATTTTATTATTTCATTCAGGGACGTTGCTTTCTTAAAAGATTTTTCCTATTCTATCGGTTACTTGTATACTTTTATGCTTACAATGTTTCACATTTTTTAATAAAATTATTTCTCCAAAATGCATTTGTTATTTGGGGCGTCTTTTCTTTTTCAAATTATATTCGCATTTTCTCTTTATCAAATTCAAATTATGTTGTTGTATTTTTTGTATTGAGCATATCTATTTTTTTTTTTTTTTGCAATTCTGACATAATGCAGAAATATTTGTTTTACGGTTCCTTGGTCATAGTTCCTGATTTTGTCTTTCATCGTCTAGTAGATTTGTCTGTTACACTTCATTGGTAATTTATCCTGTTTATGTTTGCTAATAAGGTTCTGATTGATAGAAATGTGATTTACTATATATGTAAATATAATTATCTATAAAATTGTACATATATGCCTGTATGATTTTGGGTAGCATGGCTACTAACATGGTTTGAAACAACAGTTTATGGTTCGATTCCTGTAGCTGCTTATATGTCGTTGTACATATAACTTATGTATCCATTATTCTGTTGAAAAACATATAATGTATATATACACGTGTTGAATAACACATATGTAGGTATGTTCTGTTTTAATTATCTGAAGTCTTCCTGTAAAAATGAACTGGTTTCTAACAAGCATACAAAGTTCCATCGCTGGAATGTCGATAACAAAATTAATGTCACATTTTGAACTTGAGGTAAGTTTTGCATACTTTTACTCTTTCGCAAGCAGATTGTATTTGAAATGTGTATGTTAGCTGATTAGTTCCCTTTTCTGCAAAATATAACTCTGTGCACCAATTATTATTGGTATAAATGTGAATCTATAATTTGAATATGTATGTATGTATGTATGTATATCTCTTCTATTTTTTAATTATTATAAATCTTCCACTGAGGAGGGAGCCGGTTTCCAGCAAAGAGACAAGGTTCCACCTTTAGGATGTAGTTAACATAAACAAAATCGTATTTGGAATTTGATAAAAGTCTTGCCACGATCAACCATTTCATGCAACACGTAACAGAAATGTTAAAAATCACGGAATACCTTACCTTAAAGTTATCAAGCTAGGAAAACCCTTCCACTGGACCAGTCACGCTTACAAAACACTGTAATAACACTTAAGTATCTGGAGTTTAATAAAAGATGAACCCCACCTCACGCTCGTTTTCCACGAAGAGAAGAGAGCTCTAACATTGCTGTCAAAATTTCACGGCGAAGCTAAAATGTAACGCATGTATAGTTTTGTACGATTTACATGCGTAGTTCAATTTATGGTTTAAATTTATGGAGTATACTGCTATC
>NC_142946.1:6023121-6028121 GCF_046866305.1 Octopus bimaculoides
TATATATATATATATATATATATATATATATATATATATATATATATATATATACGTATACATATAGATATACATTTTTCATGTATGTATATTATGTTTGTACATATATGTACATATGTATATAGAAATCTATATACATGCAGATATATATATATATATATATACATACATACATACATACATACATGCACACATATGATATTTCATTATATATACTTATAAGCATTTGTGCTTGTGTGAGTGTATATGTATTTTGGGGATTATGTATCGTGTATAGAACATGCATATTGACAAGTATATAGCAATATGCATGCATATGTATATGAATATATATATATATATATATATATATATATATATATATATATATATATATATATATATATATGTGTGTGTGTGTCTGTATATACAGACACACAGACACATACACACAGACACATACACACAGACACACATATATATATACGAAGGGCTTCTTTCATTTTCCGTCTAACAAATACACTCACAAGGCTTTCGTCGACTCGAATCTATAGTAGAAGACACCTGCTCAACGTGCCAGGTAGTGGGACTGAACCCGGAACCATGTTGTTTGGGAAGCAAGTTTTTGCCACATAGCCACTCCTGCGCTACATATATATGATTGTGTGTGTGTGTGTGTGTATGTGTATACGATGCATGTGTGTCTGTATATATATATATATATATATATATATATATATATATATATATATATATATATATATATATATATATATATATATATATATATATATATATACAGACACACACACACACACACACACATATATATATATGTATATATATTAATATATTTATTGATATAAGATACATATAAATATACATGTCAATCTATCTATCTACTTGTCTGTCTATCTACCTGTCTATCTATCTATCTACCTATCTGTCTATCTATCTATCTATCTATCTATCTATATAAAAATATGTGTGTATGTATAAAGCTGTATATACCTGTATATACATGTATATATGCTTGCATGTATTGCTCAAGCCGATTGTCCAATTTAGATCATTTAATACAGAAACGATATAATGCGAGCAAAAAATAGCCAAGTAAAAAAAACAATAATGAAATGACAAAAAAACAAAACGCACGTTATCAAAAATATATGAGGAATTTACCTTTTTGTCAATAGACGGAATCTATAAGGTATTATCTTTGATTGTGTGGTTGAGAAATAGAATATTAAGCCGAAGATATTGATAAAATATCAATTTGTTATCAATGGATGGGAAGCTATTCATGATGTGATTTGCAAGGAGATTCTGTGTCAGAATCCTATTTAATCCTCATTTATCTATCTATCTACCTGGCTGTCTGTTTATCTGTCTATCTATCTACTTCTTTTGCATGTATATGTTTATATACATATATATACACATACGTATAAATATGTATTAATATATAGATAGCGGAATAGTATAGAAACAAACAAACACATAAATACATCATGCATAGCTACACACATGCATAAGAACATATATATATATATATATATATATATATATATATATATATATATATACACATATATACATATTCTTTTCTACTCTAGGCACAAGGCCTGAAATTTGTGGGGAGGGGGCTATTAGATTACATTGGCTCCAGTACACAACTGGTTCTTAATTTATCGACCCCGAAAGGATGAAAGGCAAAGTCGACCTCGGTGAAATTTGAACTCCGAACATAAAGACAGAGAAAATACCGCTAAACATTTCGCCCAGCATGCTAACGTTTCTGCCAGCTCGCCGCCTTATAATATATACATATTGTTAACGCCTATATATATGTCAATATATTTATATGTACATATATATATATAAATATATATATATATATATATATATATATATATATATATATATATATATATATATATGTATATATATATATATATGTATATATATATATATTTCTAAGTCTCTCTAAAGGAGACTACGGCAGCGGTACATGTTGACTTAGCGATAACTATTAATTTATATATATATATATACATATACACACATATTCATACATATATACAGTTGAAATTTATTGGAAAACAAAAGACGAAGAGAGGTGTGTGAACAGAAACCAAATGAAAAAGTCTTTTACGTTTCGAACCTATGCTCTTCAACAGAAGGGAATAAGAACATAAATAGAGATAGAATGAAAAAAAAAACTTGAATGGCTAATATATATACATATATACATATATATATAATATATATATTTGTGTGTGTGTGTATGTATGTATGTATGTATGCATGTATGTATGTATGTATGTATGTATGTATGTATGTATGTATGTATGTATGTAAGAAGCGAGATTGAAAAGTGATATTAATCCAGTCGAAATACTCCTTAATCTCTCTGCAGATAAATATACACCAGGCTAACAAAAAAGTCTTGTGATCCGTATTGTCCTCCCCGTAATCCGAAGTCGAAAGCCGAAGTCGATTTGTTTTCGATCTGAGGAAGATTAAATTGTGCTGACGGTTTTCTACATTTCCAATCGATCAATCGATCAATTGATACAAATGAACCATAAATGCACCGAGAGAACCATCTGGAACTGTTATAAAATAACTCTATGTAACCCATTATTTCAGTCTATTATATATGGGCTAGTAGGTTCGGGGGTGGGGGAGGGGATACGTTGATTACATCGACCCCAGTGTGTAACTGGTACTTATTTTATCGACCTCGGAAGGGTGAAAGGCAGAGTCGACCTCGGCGGAATTTGAACTCGAAATGTAAAGACGGATGAATGCCGCTAAACATTTTTCCCGGCGTGCTAACGATTCTGTCAGCCCACCACCCTAATATTGATGATGATGATGATTATGATGATGATGTAAATAATAATAATAATAATAATAATAATAATAATAATAATAATAATAATAATAAGAAGAAGAAGAAGAAGAAGAAGAAGAAGAAGAAGAAGAATAGTGTCAAAATTAAAAGAAGAGTGCCATTTGTTATATTGTGAACAATATTTCGACATCACGCGTATCTTCAACTGGTTCAAAAAATAAATTTGTCAATCTACTTCATTTACATGCATAATTTATGTTGATATGTATATATGATTTGAATATTTTCATTTATGCGTTCGGGTATCTGTCTCACAGCCTATGATTTGCGTTTTCAATCTTCTCTTCTCTATTTTCTTCGCATTGGCTCACTGTGAGCACTCCATAAATACCTCATACATTTTAAAATATACTTAATATATTTTCATTATTTACATTTGACGGATATTTGTTCTCATCTTGTTTGTTGTTAACACAACGTTTCGGCTGATGTACCCTTCAGCCTTCATCAGGTGTCTTGGGGGAAATTTCGAACCTGAGTTCTCATTTCTAAGGTATTTTTCGATGTTATTGTTTATTATTATTATTATTATTATTATTATTATTATTATTATTATTATTATTATTATTATTATTATTCAGGTCACTGCCTGGAATCGAACTCGGTGTCTTGGGGTTAGTAGCCCGCGCTCTTAACCATTACGCCAATATTCTACGATTCATTTGAGTACATGAGCCAAGAAATCGGCGGAAATGGTGAGGATGCTGGTCAAAACTGTATTCTAAAAAATACAACAACAATAACAACAACAAAAGCAGCAGCAGCAGCAGCAGTAACTGCAACAACGATCCAATAACAACGATTGTGAGAAAAACACTTAAAGATGAAAGATAGAAGAATGGTTAAGCCGAATGGAGAAATACGAGGAAGGAGGAGGAGGAGGAGGAGGAGGAGGAGGGGCGGAGGAGGAGGAGGAGGAGGAGAGGGAGAGGAAGGAGGAGGACCGGAATGATGACTGTTATGATTAAGGCAGGAGGGGTTGAGGAGCGGTTGGAGGCGATGCGTGTTAATGTGGTTAGATTACTTTTCCAGCGATTGTAACCAATCTTAGGTGAAGTTGAGTATTACGACGGATCGATATTCTAGAGAAGCGTATGTATGTATGTATGTATGTATGTATGTATGTATTTGTGTATGTATATGTGTATGTGTGTATGTGTATGAGTGCATATAGGTCGGTAGGCATGTATATATGTGTGTGTATATATATATATATAATTATATGTATATCCAGGTATGTATGTACGTATGTATGTATGTGTACTTATGTGTGTCTAAGTATGTATTAGTAGTTATGAATAAATTTACAGTGTATATATGTATGTGAGTGTGGGAGTGGCTGTGTGGTAAGTAGCTTGCTTACGAACCACATGATTCCGGGTTCAGTCCCACTGCGTGGCACCTTGGGCAAGTGTCTTCTACTATAGCCTTGGGCCGACCAAAGCCTTGTGAGTGGATTTGGTAGACGGAAACTGAAAAGAAGCCTGTCGTATATATATATATATATATATATATATATATATGTGTGTGTGTGTGTGTGTGTGTGTGTGTGTGTGTGTGTGTGTGTATGTATGTGTGTGTCTGTGTTCGTCCCTACAATATCGCTTGACAAACGATGCTGGTGTGTTTACGTCCCCGAGTCTTGGCGGTTCGGCAGGGGAGAACGATAGAATAAGTACTAGGCTTACAAAGAATAAGTCTTAGGGCCGATTTGCTCGACTAAATCCGGTGTTCCAGCATGGCCGCAGTCTAATGACTGAAAGAAGTAAAAGAATAAAAGAATATATATATATATATATATATATATATATATATATATATATATTCATATAGTCAGATATTCATACATACATTCATACATTCATGCATACGTACATTCATACATACATACATACATATATACATACATACATACATACATACATACATAGACACACTCACAAACGCACACGCACAACTGCGCTCCCGTCACTTCTGAAAAACCTGCTCGTCTAATATTCTCATAGTTGTCATGGTCTGTGCAGAGTTAGTCCAACTTTGTAGCGTCCTTGGAACTTGTGTTGGTCTGGGACAAGAACTACCACGAAACCAATATGGACGA
>NC_142946.1:6040621-6050621 GCF_046866305.1 Octopus bimaculoides
TAAGTTGTTTATCATCAAATGCAGGCCTGACTGCTTGTACATGTCAATATACGTACCTAAGTATGTATGTATGTGGAGGCGAAATGGCCCAGTGGTTAGGGCAGCGGACTCGTGGTCGTAGGATCACGGTTTCGATTTCCAGTCCGGGTGTTGTGAGTGTTTATTGAAGGAAAACGCCTAAATCTCCACGAGGCTCTGGCAGAGATATTATTATAAAAGATCAGACAAAAAAGATGTGTTTATTAATTGACATGAGTATTCCTTGTGATCACAATATAGCGGCGAAAGAATTTGACAAAATCAGTAAATATAAAGACTTGCTAATAGAAATTGAAAAATGTGGCACCTCAAGGCGACTAGGATCTCTAGGAATGATAAAAAAAAAAAATACTGAAACCTATTTGAAAATGATACCAGACCTACCATCCCTACAAGAAGGGCAAAAAATCGTGTTAACTGGAACGACTCATGTACTGAGAAGAGCGTTATCGCTGTGAAAACAACATCCATTCACGAATTTATTTATTTATCTTTTTATATTTTTTACATACATATTTTACCTGTGAATTTGCGTGTGTAAACTGGGAATGCATACAATGAGCTTTTCTGCCCTAGGTGTACGGAAAACATTCGGCGAGAAATGGAAGAAAAATTGAAGAAAGAAGAAAAAAAACATAATAATAATAATAATAATAATAATAATAATAATGATGATGATGATAATAATAATAATAACAACAACAACAACAACAACAACAATAATAATAATAATAATAATAATAATAATAATAATAATAATAATAATAATAAATAATAATAATAATCCTTTCTACTATAGGTACAAAGCCTGAAGTTTGTTGGGTGGGGGCGGATGGTCGATTATATCGACCCCAATACTCAACTGGTACATAATTTATCGATTTCGAAAGGATGAAAGGCAAAGTCAACCTCACCTCAGCGGAATTTGAACTCAGATCGTAAAGACGGACGAAATGCCGCTAAGCATTTTATCCGGCGTTCTAACGATTCTGCCAGCCCATCGCCTTAACGATAATAATAATAATAATAATAATGACGATGATGATGAGGACAATAGCAAAAACCACCACCACAACAAACAATATTAATAAAAGAATAATATTTTCTTACATGTGATAAGGGACCATTAGACGGAAAAGATACAAAAAGCAAGGAGTCGGGGGAGGGGGTTTAAAGAGAAATCGAAAGACGAGGGCAATTAAAATGTTACTATAAAGGCTTAAATTTCTCAAGTGCCTGATGGGAAAATACCAGAAGAAGAATCGCGGAACGTGACGTTATGCAGAGAAGTTGAACGAGAGAGGCCAACATACATACTTACATACATACATACATACAGATAGACAGACAGACAGACAGACAGACAGACAGACAGACGGACAGACAGACGGACAGACAGACGGACAGACAGATGCGTACATACTACATACATGCATATAATACATATGTATGTGTATTTCATTTTATCTAGTTTCAGCTCATGAGCTGTGGCCATGCTGGGGCACCGCCATTTTGCTAGGGCACATATGTAAATACGTACATATAAACATATGCATATATATATACGTATGTATATATATATATATATATATATATATATATATATGCACACATACATATATTTATATATATTTATAATTAACATTATATGCCCACAAACCCACATATATATTCACCAGCTCGCACGCATTTATCGATATGTATGAACGCATACATATTTACAACAGACAAATATACATATATACGTACACACATGCAAATACACACACATATGTATATATAAATATATGAATCTCTCTCTCTCTCTGTATATATATATATATATATGTGTGTGTGTGTGTGTGTGTGTGTGTGTGTGTGTGTGTGTGTGTGTGTGTGTGTGTGTTATACGGTATACATTATGTATTGTGTTGTGTGTGTGTACGAGTGAACATCAAAACAACTTCAAAATACTGGCAAATACAAACAAACAAACCCCAAAACTATTCAAATGCTTAGATGCGTGCGTAGAGGAGTGTGTTGAGTGTATATATGGATGAACGTTGCGTGGAAGTTAGGGTTACATATATGAACGCTGACAATATACACACACACACTTCCATACACACAGGCATATATATGTGTGAATGGGTGTGTGTGTGTTTGTGTCTATACACATATATATATGCATGCATATATACATATATATATGCATATATATAGGCATATATATATATGTATATATATATATATACATTTATACATATATATATATATATATATATATATATATATATACATATTGTCATCGTTCTTTATATGAAACATGCATATATACACACATATATATATATGTATGCATATGTGAGTGCATACATAAATTATATATATATACATACATACACACTTGTATATATTTAGATTGATAGATTTGTAGGTAGATAGAAAGATAGATAGATATAGATTTATGTATACATTTATGTTATATATATATATATATATATATATATATATGCACACACACTGTTATATACATTTATATATACGTATATGCATACAAATATATGCATATACGTATATGTCTGTATATATGTATATGTATATATATGTATATATATATGTATATACATATGTATATATAGACGAACGTACATATGTGTATTTGCGCGTGTGTTAAAATTAATGACCACGTCGTTTGATGCCAAAACGCAAAATGAAAATGCCAAAACAAAACCAAAATGAACGAAAAAATCTTCTTCCTCCTCTCCCTCTCTTCCTCTTCTTTGTCATCATCATCATAATGGTCATCATCAGCAGCAGCAGTAGTACCAACACCATTGCCACTGTTGTCATTATCATTGCCATCACCATCATCATCATCATCAACACTAGCAGCATGGTAATGGTCGTCTTTTTGTAGATGAGAATTAGAAACTACTGTACCACCACCTCCACCACCACCACCACTACCACAACCATTACCAGCATGACAATAACAACTGCGACCACGAGGACAAGAAACAACAACAACAAAAGAATAAACATTTAAAACAACAATAACAACAACAAAACCAAGAACGCCAAATATTAGACACATAATCAGCCGGAAGCAACAAATGCGAAAACAGAAGGAACGAAATAAAACGAAGAAAACATTAAAAAAATAATAAAAAGAATGAAAAAATAAGAGACAAGAATGAAAAAATAAGAGACAAGAATGAAATAAAAGGGAAAAAAAGAGGGAAAGAAGGAAAGAAAGAAGACAAGAAACAATGGCAGTGACAATTGAATTCAAACAAAAATCATTAGAGAAAGAAAAGAAAAAAAATAGAGTCCCCCCCCCCTAAAAAATAATAAATAAACGCATCAAAAATGCGTAATCAAACAACGAACTGCGTACAACAAACGGGAATAAATATCTACGAACAAGAAACAATAACAACACCACAACAAACAACAACAACAAACAAACAAGCAATAAACAAGAAAAAAAAAAAGAAGCGAAATAGACCTAAAATATAAGAGGAACAATCAAAGCCTTTGTAAGGAAAGAAATAAGAAATACGAAGAGAAATCGAGTGAGTTCTAAGTTTTCAGGTAAAATATGGTCGCCATCGGCAAATATGTATTTCCAATACATAATAACTGTTATTGCTGGCATTTTTATATTTTTTAACCTTTATCGCCATCTTTGCTTTATGTTAGCTATCTGTTTTATGCGCTCTCGTATATGTGCCCATGTATCTAACTGTATTTCTATCTATCTATCTATCTATCTATCTATCTATCTATCTATCTATCTATCTATCTATCTATCTATCTGTCTATCGTTTTATCAATTTAACTATCACGAACTATAGATCTCTTTTCACTCACACTTTCTCTCACTCTGTCTCTGCCTCTTTCGCTCTCTCTCTCTCTTTCTATATATATGGGGGGGTGTATATATATATATATATATATATATATATATATATACATATATACACACATATGTAAATATATACACATACAATATATGTACATATACCTACATAGACATGCATATAACTCTCTGTCTCTGTCTGTCTGTCTGTCTGTCTGTCTGCTGTCTGTCTCTCTCTCTCTGTATGTAGATATATCTATAAGACAACATCCCCTTTTGAAGACGAAACAATGTGAACGATGAAAAGCAAAGCGGCTATTGAGGGTGGCTGTAGATTTACCACGGTGCCAAGAATTCTTCCCCATTCAAGCTACGAAGAAACCAGATGTTATCATATGATGTAAGGATAAGTACGTGGTAAATCTGCTCGAATGAACGGGTTCTCCATGAAGATAAGATGGATGCCGCTCAGACACGAAAGAGCGGTCGTTATGAATATTTCGAGAAATGTGAAGATGTAGGCCGGAAAAGAGGACATTATCCAATCGAAGTTCGATGTAGAGGATTCATTGAAAACCGTATGATGTGATGGTTGTTGTGGCTAGGTTTAGTTCAACGTACATGCAGGTTACAGTAGAGAAGGCAAACTACAGATGAGAAATGGCTAGAAAAATATTGAGTGAAGTCTAGTAAGCATTTCATTTTACACTTGAAGTCTCATCTCTGAGAGGAGCCGGTGAGCAATAATGTCACCAAGAAGAAGGCCCTGAAGCCACGCGTATTCTATACTGATAACACTATAACCCTGCTAGTACCCGGTATGTGGAGCTTTCAACTGGTACTGTTTGTATTTGCAAGTTGTTTGCAAATGGTGTATACATGTCCCCAAACATGTATGCACACTGAGTGATTTTTAAAGCCAGTCTTCATTAAAATACATTTCATTTTCAAAACTTAATAGAATCTCTTTTTTCCATTTTTCCAGAACGATAATATCTGGTCGCCTTGTATGAAGTTAGCGATCAGTCTAGACAGCAAAATCCCATAATACCTTATACTGGTCGCTTTCTGAAATCGTCTTTGCCGTATTATAACGCAGGGTAGTGTCTTGGCCACACAATCGTGTCTGCGTCTATATTCCTTGAGTTAGAGCACTTGAGGAACTAATTATGTGCAGAATGAATTTCTCTTCTTCATTACATACTCTGTACTTTGCACATTTCACATATCTGTCAATTTTTTTCCCCTCTGAGCAGCCATTATAAATCTTTCTGTTTCTTTCTTAACGTCTCCATTCTTCAGCCACAACCAAGACTCTTCTGCTACGACGTCCTGCGTTTGTCTGAGATGCTGACCCTGCAATTCTTTTCCCCAGATGTTGCTTTTGTCGAGTCTGTTTTCTTGTTCTTTTTTTCTTGTATTCCGTTGCCATCTCCGCGTCCTCTCGCTCCTCTCCTCTGCCAGCTGAAATCAGTCTTTCTGAGCTGCGTCTCACATACTCTTCCATATCATGTTTAGCCATCTCTACACAGTCTTTTATTGACAACAAGACTCTCCCCATCCCACACACACTCCCTTCTTTCGTAGGTATACCCTACAGATATTGTCTTTGGGATACACGGCAAGATGGCTAAATCGTTAGCACGCCGGACAAAAATGCTTCGCGACATCATTTTGTCGGCTCTTTATGTTCTGAGTTCAAATTCCGCCAAGGCCGACTTTGCCTTTCATCCTTTCGGGGTTGATAAAACAAGTACCAGCTGAGTACTGGGGTCGATGTAACCGGCTATCCCCCTCCACTAAATTTCAGGCCCTGTGCCTCTAGTAAAAAGTATTATTATTATTATTATTATTATTATTATTACCATTTAAGACAAATAATGCAGTCGAGTTTTGAAGATGGGAACTTATTGAAGTTCACAAGAAATAACCGAAAGAAATGTTGATTATGGTGTTTTGGATTATTATTATTATTTTTTAGTTATATATAATATCCAGTATTAAAGAAATTTTTGGCAACCACCCAACGGCAATTCCTTTATTCTTGCTTGTTTTTACTTATAGTACATCTGGTCATTTCATTCTTCTTTCATCTTACAACTTATAATAATTTCTCTCTCTTTCTCTCTTTTTCGTTTTCTTGATATATATATATATATACATAATACACACACACACACACACACACATATATATATATATATATATATATATATATATATATATATATATATATATATATATATATATATATATATATATGCATATGTATATATGTATATGTATGTGTCTTTGTATTTCTTCTCTCAATTTGTCTTAAAATTGTTCAATTTAGTTTTATTTTCATTCACTTTATTATTTTTTTTTTTTGTCTTTGGAGTCGAATATTTTTCCAAACATTTTTTTTTATTTTGCTTTAATAACCTTTGTATTTTTCTCTTTTTTATCCTCATCTCCTTCTCTCACTATCTCTGTCTATCCCTCTCTCTCTCTCTCTCTCTCTCTCTCTCTCTCTCTCTCTCTTATTCTTTCTCTCTCTTTCAACCTCTCTATTTCCTTCTCTCGATCTCTCCTTACTAAATCGCTTGATATCGTATAGTCGTCTTTAAACCATTTCGTTTTATACGTTCTTTATCTTATATCAATCTTTTTTCCTTTCTTATCACTCAATAATCACTGCCGCCCTCTTTCTCAACCACCCTTTCTCCCTCACACCATCACTCACTCATTCCGCGTTCTCTTTCTCTCTCACTCTTTCTCATTCTATCCTTCTTTCAATCCCTTTCAGTACGTCTCTCTATCTAGTTGTCTACCTGTCCGTCAGTCAATCTATCAAATCCACTGACAGGGTTTTAATCGGCCCGAAGCAAAGGTAGAAGACACTTGCCCAAGATGCCACGCAGTGGAACTGAACCCGGAACCAAGCTTCCCTCCACACAGCTACGCTTGCGCCTGTATGTATGTATGTACGATACATATTTATATATGTGTGTGTATGTGTGCGTGTATGAATGCATGTGTTTATATATATATTTATTTATACACACGGCATTGTCACGTGAGAATGCACCAATCATCGAAGTTGAACAACGTCGAGCCAATTTGATACTTAGATGGGTGACACCCTTTTAAGGCGATGCTCCAGCATGGCCACAGTCAAATGCCTGAAACAAGTAAAAGAATAAAAGAATAAAAGAATAAAAGAATATATACCCACCCTCTCCTTTCTCCATTCACTTTCATATCGATGGTATTTTTTTGTTTCCAGTTTCTTTTCTACTCTATCGTCTGCTTCTTCCATTTAAAAAAAAACATTTAAATAAGTATTGTATGAAAAGATTTCTCTTTGTTCTTCACTCTCCAACCTACCTCTCCTGTCTCTCTCTCTCTCTCTTTACAACTCTCCGGGTTCTTTACATCTTTCTGTCCCCTTTTCCCCTCTCCTCCTTCCTCACATCTGTCTCCAATTCAAACCCTCTGCATTCATTTTTTTTCTTCCTTATTGTTTCTTTCTTACAGCCCATGTTTTCAGCGCATGTTTTCCTCCATCAATGCCCTCAACATTTTAACCCAATCGCCTTTCACGCCTCTTTCACCCTCGACAAATGTATGTACGTATGTATGTATGTATGTATGTATCTATCTATCTATCTATCCATCTATATATCTATCTATCTATCTATCTTTTCACTCACGTGCCCATGGATATAATGTGTGTGTGGAGGCACGTTACATAATGAACAAGACACTTTATTTCACGCTGCTCCGGTCCACTCAGCTGACAAAAAACGTGTTGTACCTTGAGTACACTAGCCAGCCTTTTCTCATTCTAATTCGTCATGTACACACACACACACACACACACACACACACACATATATATATATATATATGTATGTATATATGTGTGTATGTGTGTATATATATATATATATATATATATATATATATATATATATATATAGATAGATAGATAGATAGATAGATAGATAGATAGATAGATGAGCGACAGAATCTGTACATTGACTGATAGACAAACAGACATATAGCTTTCACTCATAAATTTCCATCTCTCTCTCCCCCTCTCTCTCCCCTCTCTCTCCTCCTCCTCTCTCTCTCCGTCTCTCTTTCTCTCTCTATGTAACACACGCTCACTCACTTTTTCAACATGTTACATAATATTTCCCAATGAAAAAGAAAAACCAAAAAGAATATGTACATCTTCTTTCTCTTCTACTTCTCTTCTGTTTCACCCCTCTGCCTTTCTCTTCCTCCCCCGTCCCCTCTTATAGAAATCTTAACACCATAATTATCCACCTCACATTTGAAAATGTTTAAAACCGCTTCCCTACCTTATGAAACCTCCTCCACTCGTCATCTTTCTGTCCCGGACAAAAGCGTATCTCTATTTATAACAAGGACAACAGTTAGTTATTGTTTTATTGGCTTTTGTTTCTGTGTCTGGGTGGGCAGACCCTCGATAGGGCTCGGTCTGTGTGTAGTTGCATGCATATGTGTGTGTGTGTGTGTGTGTGTGTGTGTGCGTGCGTGCGCGTGTGTTATAGTGTATGTATAGTAGATTTGGGTATATATGGAATTATAAGTAAACTTAAATGTTACTCTCTATGGATTCAGGTATATCCGAATGTATATTTTTCTGTGTATACATATAGACAAATGCACAAACATGACAGAAGTAAATAGACACCCCATAAAACATCGCTTTTATGTTTATTTTAATGTGAAGTGGTATATATTTTTTTTATTATTTGACATTTTTATGTTTCAGGTTCTATATGTGACTATTAAATCACGCCACGTACAAAAGAATCCTTGGAGCTGTCCGAATTTCAAAGAGGCTGTATTGTGGGTCGATAGGAAGGTGATCTTTGTGTAAAATCGCAGAAAACCTTGGGCTCCCGCTTCCAACTGTTAATAGAGTTATTGTAGTAACTCACCAGGTCGACTAGGGCCCTCTGACAGGGCCCTTTGCTCTCCTCGTTGCAAGGCCTCTGACATAGCTGTTGATGACAGTCCCAGAACAGCTGTCAGGTATCTCCACAAACTTGGTTACTATGACAGAGCAGCAAAAAAGCAAGACACTTCTTCGACCAGCCAACATCAAGCGGAGAAACGATTGGGCCACTGAAACGGTACAAAGGCCACTAGCATTTTGGGACATTGTCATATTCTCTGATGAGTTTAGATTGACTGTCCTTTCTGACCGTGGTCGAGTGTGGGTCTGGAGATCTGTGGTCAAGAATTTGCCGTGAAAAGACTACAGCCAACAATGAAACACGGCAGCTATTCTGTGATGGTTTGAAGAACAATTTGGAGCAATGGTTGATCAGAATTGGTGGAATCTGAGAGAAACATAAACTTAGATAAACATGAGTCCATATTACAGAAAGGACAACCTTCCAATCATTTCCAGTGATGAAATGATTAAAGAAGACTCTTTATTTATGGAAGATGTAATTCTTTGTCACATGGTTAAAATGACCCAAGATTGGTTAGAAGAGAATGGCCTTAAAAAGCTTCCATGGCCAAGCCAGTCACCAGTTATTAACCCTATTGAGCACTTCTGCGCATAAGGGACAGGACACTTCGTAAGAAGAACAAGAAAGCATCTTATAAGCTAGATTCTTTGAAATTACTGCATGAAACTTGACAAGATATTCTTTAAAGAATGTTCATCATCCGATCAGTGACATTCCTAATAGGGTCTTTGCTTCGAAAAATGCAAAGAGCATGTCTACTAAATATTAGATGTTCACATTATAATAATTAATAAATAATTTGAATATATAATTTCAAATTTAAATAAATTTTAACGCTTATAAGGGTACCTATTTACTTCTGTCATGTCTCTCTCTCTCTCTCTCTCTCTCTCTCTCTATATATATATATATATATATATATATATATATATATATATATATATATATATATATATATATATATATATATATATATATATATATATATATATATATAAATATATATATATATATATATATATATATATATATATATATACATGTATATATATATATATTCACGTCTCACTCTCTCTCTCTCTCTCTCTCTCTCTCTCTCTCTCTCTCTATATATATA
>NC_142946.1:6065621-6093121 GCF_046866305.1 Octopus bimaculoides
ATACATGTGCATATATCTTTATACGTATGTATGTTTATGTATGTTTGTATTGTGTATATTAGCTCTGTCTCTGTCTGTGCTATATTTTCTATGTAATTGATATCAAGTTATTTTGTATTTCAGAGTTATCTGTGTATCTGCACACGTGTGTGTGTGTGTGTGTGTGTGTGTGTGTGTGTGTGTGTGTGTGTGTGTGTGTGTGTGTGTGTGTGTGCATACATATGTACCCATATCATAAAACACATACGTTGATGACCTATTTATCTCCAAGTCTCTCTCTCTCTCTCTCTCTCTTCTCTATGTTTCATATCTGTTGTCTATTTAACTATCTAACCATTTATCTCGCTAACCACCAATCTCACTTCGTTGTGTATCTGTCTGTAAACTTAAAACTAAATAACCTTTCATGTATCTATCGATTTTTAATATTTACATTCTCAACGTCTAATTCTTCAGCAAAGCAGTCATTCGCTGCCAAACCCTGTCCAAAAAGTTGGCAACTCAACAGCCAAGAAGAAAAAAGGAACCAAAATCAAAACGGTGATCCAGTATTTTGGCTGCGGGTTGCTGGTGCCAAAAATGGTTACGAAGTTGGACAAAGCTATACATGTAATTATATATCTAATTCATATTATATATTGCTTTTAACCAGTCACAAACCTTTGCTTAACGTTTTGGTGTTTCTCTTTTTGTGTGTGTGGGTGGGTGGCTTGTTAATGTTGTTTATAAACTAACAAATTTTTTCAAATGTCGAAAGTAACGCTTTATTGGTTTCACATTTTTGGCATAAACACAGCAATATCGGGGACGGGAGCAAGTCGATTACATCGACTTACGGTGGTACTTATTTTATCGGCATTGAAACGATGAAAGGCAAAGTCTACCTCGGCCGAATTCGAATTGAGAACCCGAAGACGAACGAAAAGCTGCTAAGCAATTTTTTTCACCTACGTGCTAACGATTCGTTTCTACTCTACGCACAAGGCTCGAAATTTTGCGGGGGATGGGGCCAATCGAGTTGATCGACCCCAGTACGCAACTGGTACTTAATTTATCGACCCCGAAAGGATGAAAGGCAAAGTCGACCTCGGCGGAATTTGAACTCAGAACGTAAAGCCAGACGAAATACCCGCTAAGCATTTCGCCCGGCGTGCTAACGTTTTAAGTGAGCGATCACAAAAGTGAACAATCACAACGGTATTCTCTGGGGTCGACCAAATTCTACTTACAAAACTTTGCTCGACTCTAAGCTATAATAAAAGTCACTTTCCCATATTGGCGCGAAATGGGACCGAACCACGTAGTTATGAAACCTCACCACACAGCCATGTCAATTCCCAGAAGCGTACTTCTTTGATCAATACAATTCAATGAAAGGCGGCGAGCTGGCAGAAGCGTTAGCACACCGGGCGAAATGCTTAGTGGTATGTCGCCTGTCTTTACGTTCTGAGTTCAAATTCCGCTGAGGTCGACTTTGCTTTTCATCCTTTCGGAGTCGATAAATTAAATACCAGTTGCATACTGGGGATCGATCTAATCGATTGGTCCCCTCCCCAAAAATTTCGAGCCTTGTGC
Source organism: Octopus bimaculoides (assembly GCF_046866305.1). Taxonomy (NCBI): domain Eukaryota; kingdom Metazoa; phylum Mollusca; class Cephalopoda; order Octopoda; family Octopodidae; genus Octopus; species Octopus bimaculoides. Next base: position 6,067,197 of record NC_142946.1, read on the forward strand.
TTAGAGTAGGAAATAATAAACGCTATTACAAGTAACTTCACCTACTGAAAATTTTCGGTTCAAACCAAATGGAAGATTCGAGTTTTATTCTCTAATTATTAATTCGTTCTTTTATGTCAAGGTAAGGAATTAATATTTATTCCGTTGTTTGAATGTTCCTTAAGTATAACATGCTCTCAGAGAAATAAGCTCACGCGAATCAATTTTAAATTCCAAGATGGAGGAAATTTCGTTTGATTTGCGACGCTGTTATCTGTGAAAAAAAAATGCATCGGTCTCATTCACGTTTCCCAGCTTTTGTTTTATCTACTAGTTTTATGTATTGTTTTATCTACTATTGTTATGTATAACACCTATGTACATGGACAAAGGATAGCATTGTTTATTTAACACCGTTGGCGCTTTGTTTCGGCGGGAAAAACTTCAGCGAATCAGAGGTCCGGTATCAATTTCCTATTGTTACTTTGTTTGTGTGTTTGTAGGTAGAGGTTGATAGAAAATATATGACACGCACACACATTCATATGTACGTATACAAACACAAACATATATATAATTGATACACATATACGTACACGTGCGCACACACACACACACACAATCTCTCTCTCTCTCTCTCTCTCTCTCTCTCTATATATATATATATATATATATATATATATATACATCATATAGTATATATTATATTCTTTTTGACTTGTTTCAGTCAATTTTGACAGTGGCCATGCTGGAGCACTGCCTTTTCAGTCGAAGAAATCGACCCCAGAACTTATTCCTTGTAAGCTTATTCCATCGGTCACTTTTGCCGAACCTCTATGTTACGGGAACCTAAGCACACCAACATCAGTCATCAAGCGATGGTGGGGGGACAGGGGTGGAACAAACGCTGGAGCATTGCCCAAAATTTTAATCTGCTAAGAATTTAAATTAAAAAATTGTTTAAATAACTTGTTAAAAACATTGACCTTACTATAGTTTTGACCTTACTAAAATGATGATCCGGCCAAACTGTTGACCCTGCTAAGAATCTTTCATCTTGTTAAAATCTTTTGCCCGTCTAAAAACTTTATTCTTGCCAAAAATGTTGATCTTCCGAAAAGCTTTCGCCTCGTTATGATGTTTGCAAAACCCATGCCCTTTTCCGTTACCTTAATTCACCTCATTTCTGCTTCAGTTACCATCGAGAGTTACAGTGGTCGTACTACAATAACTGACCTATTAGCCACGACTGAGAATGACCAGCCAAAATGTGGCCACGGGAAGTTCTCTGTCCGACCTGGTGGCTATTTGTACCAACCTGGCCGTTGTCCGAGTGTAGTCAGCTTCGGAAGTAAGAAATCACTTCGCAAAGTACAGTTCCAATGGACGCCACCTCGATGTGCCTGTGCAACCATCAGGTGAGATATTATAATTGATATTGCTGCTGCTGTTGTTCCTCTTGCTGTTATTGTTGTTGTTCTATATTTTAGAGATGAGGAATTCGTACATTATTTACATTATTTACATTGTCCGCATCTTGTTTGTTGTTATCACAACGTTTCGGCTGATTTACTCTCCAGCCTTCATCAGGTGTCCTGGTGGAATTTTGAACCCAACCCTGGGTTCTCATTCCTAAGTTATTTTTTGCTGATGTTACTATTATTATTATTATTATTATTATTATTATTTTCATTTATTCAAGGCACTGCCTGGAATTGAACACGCAATCTTGGGCTTAGTAGCCCGTGCTCTTAACCATTACGCTATATGCCCGTGGGCTAAAAAAAAAGTTGTTGTTGTTGTTGTTGGTTAGTTCCTTGTCAGTTTTGACAGAACAGACGTTTGATTGAAGACAACCTAGCAATGACCGTACAGTAGACTTGTGCCTGGGAGGGTAACTTTCTAGGTATAATCCCATGGTCATTCATGACCGAACGAAGGGGGACTCCTCACTTGTAAATGTGTGTGTGTGTGTGTGTGTGTGTGTGTGGAATAATACACGAAATGAGGAAATCATGAGGAAACAATGCAGAGACGAATGCTGAAGAACCTTTATCTCTGCATTGCTAGAAATTTCCCTTTTCATTGATTATTCTACTGTATCCTGTATCTTTCAAGCAAACTACAATGCTCTTGTACACACACATGCATGTATGTATTATATGTCTATATGTATGTGAGCGTGTGAATGTTTATAGATATATATATGTGTGCGTGCGTGTGTGTCTATGTGTATAGAGATGACCCTAAAATAAAATTTGAGTTGAATTATACAATATTTTTGGCTTATTTTCTTTTTCTAAATAGAAATTTTTTCAGGTTTTTTTTTGGCGGGTGGGGGGGGGGGGTCCCTTTACAATATTTTTTGCTTATTTCTTTTTCTAAATAGAATATTTTTTTGCTTTTTTTTTGGTTTCCCGTTACAATATTTTTTGCTTATTTTCTTTTTCTAAATAGAAGTTTTTTGCTTTGTTTTTTTTTTTTCTTGGTTTCCCTTTATAATATTTTTTGTTTATTTTCTTTTTCTAAATTGAATTTTTTTTGCATCATTTTTTGGCGGATTTCCCTTTCAGAATTACTGTAAAATCTATCCAAGGTTTCTACTACTCCGGTAATACCCCCGACGATGCTCTCTATCGAAGTATATGTCCCAAAGGTAACCATTACAAAATTTGTTATTTATTCCTCAGCACTTCGTCCTTGGTAGATCGATAGAATAAAGTACCAATCAAGTACTTGGGGTAAAGCTATCGATTTCTGGTCTTCTCTCAAATTACTAGTCACGTGACGAAATTAGAAACCATGATCTATTTATTTCATTCTCTTTTTAGCGTAGCTGTATATTCTTTGGAGATTCAAAACTCTGGTACTTTAAACCACTTTGAGTGGTTGAAATCGGTTACTTCATATATTCCTCATGCAACATTATCTTAATTTCTTCTTACATAAAAAAACAAACAACCAAAGAATGTATATATTTACTATAAGTATACTACGCATTTCGTCTGTCGTTACGTTCTGAGTTCAAATTCCGCCGAGGTCTACTTTGCCTTTCATCCTTTCGGAGTCGATAAATTAAGTACCAGTTGCGTACTGGAGTCGATCTAATCGACTGGCCCCCTCCTTACAAATTTCGGGCCTTGTGCCTAGAGTAGAAAAGAATTGCTTAGCAGCATTTCGTCAGTCTTTACGTCCCGAGTTCAAATTATGGCGAAGTTGACTAAGCCTTTTATCTTTTCATAAAATAAGTACCGGTCGAGCACTGGAGTCGATATAATCAACTTAACTTCTCCCAACAAATTTCAGACCTTATGCTTATTTGTAGAAAGAATTATCATTATTATTATTATTATTATTATTATTATTATTATTACTATTATTATTATTATTATTATTATTATTATTATTTAGAAGCAGTTTCTATTTTAATTTCGCAAAATCTCTTCTTTCGATTTCAGACATGACACTAAGAAAACCAGCCAAAATTCCAATGATGACTCTCGAGGAGGAAGTGACCAAAATGGTAAGACATAATTTTGGTTTCCTCATGGTTAAAAATAATAATAATAATAATAATAATAATAATAATAATAATAATCTGGCGTTGATAACTGAGATAATAAGATAGTAATGACCAACCAACTTAGTGAATATCTGGTACAAATTTTCCACTGGTAGGTACGTCTACTAAATTACGTATGTTTCTATTTGCATGGACATAAATGAATACATATATGATGCTTATCCATGTCCGTCTCTTTTTGCAGAAGCGGGAATCTCTCTCGCAGCTTTGCCATCATGTCGAAGAAGAAAGAACGAGCGATTCGTTTCCGGTGAATTTCTTGGAACCCCGCCAATTGAATGATCTCGAGAAATCCGACCCACGGTGGGATATTCTACAGTTGGCACTTGAACAGCGTAGAATTGAAGTGCAAACGTGCTGTGGGATTACGGTAAGACACCTGTTCTATCCATTCTCTCTTTCTCTCTCCCTCTCTCTCTCTCTCTCTCTCTCTCTCTCTCTCTCTCTCTCTCTCTCTCTCTCCCAATCTCTCATTCTCTTCCTCTCTTTCTGCTTTTCTTCTTTTCTTTCTTTATGTGTGTATATGTGTATATGTGTGTCAATGCATACATACATACATCTATATATATATATATATATATATATATATATATATATATACATCTTGTAGGAGCTATCTATCTATTTATCTGTCAGTCCGTCTCCCTGTTTGCTGTGTGTCTATCTATCTATCTATCTATCTAACTCTCTCTCTCTCTCTCTCTCTCTCTCTCTCTCTCTCTCTCTCTCTATCTCTCTCCTCACTCTCTCTCTCCTCTCTCTCTCCTCTCTCTCTCTCTCTCTCTCTCTTTAAAAAATATCTTTTTTACTAATGCCAATCACAGGACACTTTCAATCGTCAAGAATGTTTTGAGGATATCCGTAGAAACAGGATTGACCAGTTGTGTGGTGATGGGTACCCGGCCGTACCATACGCCAAACATCGTGAATCCTGGATGAGTACCCGACAAGAAACATGCTGCTATGAACTTGGTAAGAAGCTACTTTTGAGGCTGTCAAGTATAGAACCTTAAAGAAAGTCTTTGAATATTGTTTCTGTTGTTGTTGAAGTTGTCGCTAAACCCCAGGTCAGCTCTAATTCAGAAAACTTTTGATCAAAAGACATTCCAGCCTTGGCCCTCCCGCCCTTTTGTATAGCAGGAACTATATATTATCTAATAGATCCCATTTTATTTAAGACAGTAGAATGCGATTTGAGAAAGATTTAACTGTGACTTCGAAGGTTGAACAATCACAACCTTAGTAATATCATAAGGCCCTCTCACACAAAAACTCAACATTACTGGTCAGCAGACCTAATCAGCAGTGATTGGGCAAATCGGGGCGAATGCAGTTTTGCACCTCTCCATGAAAAATGCATTATGGATTCCTACGTTTTAGATGTTGGAGATTACGAATATGCAAAAAGAAAATTTCATTTCACCCCGCCCTGCCTCTTCACCAGCCCCCCCCCCCCCCCATTAATTTTTCAAAAATTTGTTTACTTTAAAGAGATCGTAGCGAATTGTCGAACACATGCAAATCGAAGTTATTGTTACAGTGAGTGCTCTGTGTAAACATGGGTATATCAATAGGTGTCATGAGAAAGCATAGGCGACGGGTGGAGTGTGGGGAGGGCAGTTTCAAATGATGGATGTTATCAGAAGATATAACTCAGAAATACATTTATATACATACATACATACATACACACACACACACACACACACATATACTCGTATGTTCATATGTGCATGCATATGTGTGTTACATACATACAAACACACACACACACACACACATATATATATGTATATATATATATATATATATATATATATATATATATATATATATATATACGAATATGTACCCATAAATGGATATCATTTATTTGCACAGATACATATATATAATACACACACACATACACACACAGATATATATATACATATATTCACACACGCACTTATATACATACTACATACGCATATATATTTATACATACATGCACACACACACACACACACACACATATATATATATATACATATATAATTTTGGTCTTGTATACGTTTCTTTTAGCTGAGAGCCGTTACGAATGCTTTGCCAAAAACTCCGCAGAACGAAGCTCTCACAGTCCAGATCACATCGCGTTTTTCGACGAAACCCATCCATTGGTTGATTTAGAATATTACCAAACAAACCCGCTGGCCAATGTAAGTATTTGTTGATCGTGTTAACCACTAAGTCATTTATGTTGATGCACGTGCATTTATGTTGATGTTGTTGTGTGTGCGCGTTTGAGTATGTATGTGCGGATGAAGAAAAAAGCGTTTTGTATGTAGGTGTGTGCATGTGTGATGGTGTATTACTGTGTGATTAAAAATTGATATATGCGTTTCTTCTTTTATGTATGTAAGCATGTAATATGTGCGCGTGTGTGTGTGTGTGTGTGTGTGTGTGTGTGTGTGTGTGTGTGTATGACAGCAGCTAATAAGGCGAGTGCTTCTGTTTGTGTCCACAGACACACACGCACACACATACACATACATGTATATATATAGACAGAGAAACATACAGATAGATAGATAGAGAGAGAGAGAGAGAGAGAGAGAGAGTGAGAAGAGATTCCTTCAATGATGTTATTTTAAAGGCTTGACAATGTTCGTGTTTGAACATTTATTTATTAAGGATTTTTCTTAAGGGCAACATGAAAAAGAATCCTTAATAAATTAGATCAAAGACCGACATAGTGGTGTCTTTATTGCAGCATATATATACCTAGATATATATTTGCAATGAGTAACTGAGCATTAAAAAATATTATTAGGTGTATATCTACAAAGATTTAGTTATTAGGGTCAGTCTACAGTTTCAATTATCGACCCTGTGGATTCAAGTTTTGTTATACATTTGAACTCATATACACAATTTCTCAGAATTACCTAGCTGTTCGACTGTGTCCATCGATCAAAGCTAAATGTAAAAATAAATTAGTAATTTAAAAAATCATGAAAATAATTATGCTGCTAATTGCTTAAAAGAAATGTAGTTGATAGTAGCTGCCAGCTTCGCAAATAAGTTTGGAAAGTGGATGTAGTTAACACAATAAAAAAAAATGTTGACTGGATCTCCGTCAATTTCGACGATGAATATTCTATAAATGACTGAGTATTCATCGAACACGTAATTAACGTAATTTTATCGCAGAATCAAACATATGACAAGACTGGTTATTACAATCATGAATACATTCCATACAAAGGGCTTCCACGTAGTTTCCACTTAACTAATTTCGCTCAAATTACTTATGTCCTCCCGAGGCTCTAATAGAGATATCTACCCAAGATGTCATGCCGTAGGATCGAATCCGGAACCTCAAGATTGCGAATCGGGAGTCTTACCATTCACCCATACTACATTTCAGTCGACTGTATTCCTCCCACCACTACCACCACCAAATCACGTGGCCATTGTGCATATCTTAGTAATCAATACTTACATCTAGCGATCAATACTAAATATCAATTTTAAATAATCGTTCATCCGCTAATTATAAACAATACGAAAACCATAATGCTAATCAATGGCAAACAATTTCAGACGGATTGTGGTGCCGTATTCTAGGGACATGCAACGTTTCATTATAGAAATTGAGAAATTGGTTTGCTTAATGTATTGGCAGCAAATATAAATTTTCTTTTAATTCTATTATGCAACAACACAATTTAGCAAAATATTACAAATTAAGAAATGAATCGATAATTGTATAATAAGATACATGTAAATTAAATTTTAATTGATTTTTGATTTTAGACTGCTTTAAGGCGGCGAGCTGGATGGACCGTTAGCACGTTGGATAAAATGCTTAATGTTGTTCTGAGTTCGAATTCCGGCGAGGTCGACTTTGCCCCTTTCGTGGTTGATAAAATAAGTACCTGTTTAGCACTGGTGGTGGAGGAGGGGATCTATGTAACTTACTAGGCACCGGCCCCTCTTCAAAATCTCAGCCCTTGTCCCTATAACAAAGGATTTTAGATTGTCTTATATTAAGAAAAAATAAGGATGTACTGGGTATTATGAGATACAACTTGAACCGATGTAAATTTGCTATCGACCACTGGAAGGCCACATATATCACGCTGTGGATTATACAGTAATCTCTCGACCATCGTGGCTGATACGTTCTAAACTCCACGCCCCACCCCCGCGATAGGTGAAAATCCGTGAGGTAGAAACAATACTGTACTGTATATTTTTTTTAATTAAATTTTATACACACGGTGGTGCACCAGCATGACCGCAGCCACTTGGCTGAAACCCATAAATAAATAAATAAATAAATAAATATATATATATATATATATATATATATATATAGTTAAAATTTATAGAGAAACAAAAGACGATGACAAGTGTATGAACAATAAGCAAGTGTATTACTTCGAATGGTGGGGGAAAATGAAAAAGTCTTTTACGTTTCGAGCCTACGCTCTTCAACAGAAAAGAATACGAGAAAATAAACCAAAAGAAAATGAAAAAAAATCTTGTCTATATATATATATATATATGTGTGTGTGTGTGTGTACGTGTGTGTGTGTGTGTGTGTGTGTGTGTGTGTATGTACATATGCACGTGTGTATGCGTGTGTGCGTATGTATGCATTTATGAACGTGTGTTTGATATTTGTTGCTAATTTCTTCATCAAACATCAACAAAATAAAATATATTGATATCAACGAAAGAAAAGTAATAATATACGCCGAGACAAAAACCTTTCCATATATATATATATATATATATATATTGTTGTTTAACTAATGTGTTTATAGCTATTATTTTGTTGTTGGTTGTTGACTATATTGTATTCGTTTTCTTGTTGAAATTGTTTATTTAAATGTATTTTGTGTGTCTTGACAAAAGACAAAAAACACAAAATAGAAAAGAACAAAAAACAAAACAATGTGCATATCTTGCATTTAGGCCAGAGATTTTAGTATGAGTGGCCGAAAGGAAAGCAAACTTTTACTGATGTCCGAAAACGGTGAACCGAAACTGAAGCATGCTAGTCGCGATCCTGCTGTGTTCACCCCGGGTCGGTCAAGGGATGATGTGCGAAACCAGGTTAAAGACACGCATCGTTATACGGGTGGGAAAAATAACGCCAATCTGAAAGATGACCGCCATCTTGTTCCAATGGTTTCTAAAAGATTGAAAGGTACGGTGTACCGGTTTAACATAAAAAAAAGAAAAAATATATTTTGCTATGTAATTATTTTGTTGGACTGTCGTTCATTTATATATTAATATGTATGTAATGTATATATCAATTCATATATATATATATATATATACATATATATATATATATATATATATATATATATATATATATATATATATATATATATATATATATATATATATATATATATATGAATATATATATATGAATATATATATGAATATACATATACATATTACATATGTATATATACATATATTCATCTGCGTATATATATATATATATATTTGTATATATACTTATTTGTTTTGTTTCTATTATTCATGTTTATTGTTTATTTATTTACTTTTGTTTGTTTAGACGTAAACAGTTATTTTGTAATGTATGTTTCTTTCGTGGTAGTGTTAAAGTACACACACACACACACACACACACACACACACACACACACACACACACACACACACACACACACACATACAGAAACGCACACGCATAAACGCGGCCATATACGTAATGTATACTTGTGATCAAGCAAGCATGTTCACGCACGCACACACATACAAATCTATGTAATAGATGCATAGGTATGTATGTATGTATGTATAATTAAAAAATATATAATTATTTATGTTGTCTATTGTTATTTTTCCATTTATTTTTCGCTAGACTTTTTAATTTTTGATAGCAATTATATATGTACTTTTATTTCATCTTACCAATAATATATATTAAAATAATGATAATAATAAAACTGAATGCTAATAATTATTATTACAATTACATCTATAATCTTCGATAAAGATCCAACTGACGCATGTTCTCTTTCGGGGTTGGCATATTTTACAGACTATCAAGATGCCGGTTTCTGTTGCACTGAAGGACTTCGAGTCGGTCAACGTTTACCCACGTCTAGTTCAAGAGTGACCCTACGTAAGTTCTGTAATATTGTGCGCACCCAATATCAAGATGCGAATCTTCAGAGAGACCAATCAGCGTGCTCGAAGGCCTTTCTTAACTGCTGCATCCAATCAGCAACCAAGTAGGAATTATTCTTTTATATTCATTAATTTATTTTCATTAATTTCGTACAATTATGTTGGTATTTTAGTGGTGGTGTTGGTGGTGGTGTGTGTGTGTATGTAGTGGGGTTAGTGGTTCGAGCGTCGGGCTCACAATCATGAGGTAGTGAGTTCGATTGCAGGACCAGGCCGTGTGTTGTGTTCTTGAGCAAGACACTTTATTTCACGCTGTTCCAGTTCACTGTAGAAATGATTTGTGACGTCACTGGTGCCAAGCTGTATCGGCCCCTTTGCCTTTCCCTTGGATAACGACAGTGGTGTAGACAGGGCATGCATAGGCGACTGCTGGTCTTCCATAAACAATCTTGCCCAGAATTGTGCCTCCTCGGGAGGGAACTTTCTAGTTATAATCTCATGGTCATTCATTTACGAAGGGAATCTTTACACTTTTACCCTTCATTTAAACATTTTTTAAAGTAATTTCTTTATCCTGATGCAGCGGGCAACGGACAAAAGATGTACCAAGTGATAACTGGAAGTTTTATCTGTGAGGTCACGAAGGCGGTGAACTGGCAGAACCGTTTAAAATTACTAGTCATGTGACTAGGAATCCTAATTACTCAGGAGGCATCGAGCTGGCAGAATTGTCAGCGCGTTGGACGAAATGCTCAGCCGCATTTCACCTGTCATTTGTCTGCACGTTCTGAGTTCAAATTCCGCCGTGGTCGACTTTGGCTTTTATTCTTTCGGGATGGATGAAATAAGTACCAGTGAAACACTGGGGCCAATCTAATCGACTAGTCCTCTTCTCCAAAATTTCAGGCCTTGTGCCTTTAGTAGAAAGGATTATTATTGTTTCTAAAGCAGCGAGCTGGCAGAATCGTTAGCGCTCTGGACAAAATGCTTAGTGGCATTTCGTCTGTCTTTATGTTCTGAGTTCAAATTCCGCCGTGGTCGACTTTGCCTTTCATCCATTCGAGATCGATGAAATAAGTACCAGATGAGTACTGGGGTCGATGTAATCGATTTATGCCTTCCCCCGAAATTGATGGCCTTGTGCCAAAATTTGAAGCCATTTTCACTCAGGCCTGAGTGCGTAGTATTGTCGTTGTTCTTGTTAGTAAGTGACGTTGTTCTAATTGCTGTTGTTGTTGGTTGTGACGCACTTAACAGTTGTTTAGATAGAATGCTCTGCATAAATATAAGCTTCAACTATCGTTATCTTTTATTTTTCTTTCTCCTTCCAGTGAACGAGGAATCCCAACTACCACCGTGGGGCCAACAGAGCAAAGTCAAAGCAGAAAACGTCGAGGTCGAAAAGGCAAAGTGTTAAAACAACGGAAAACGCCCCAAAAAGCCAGTCGTCTTCAAAGAAGAGATAAGTTTTCAAGTGACATCGAAAATGGCGGTGGTGTTAGTGAAAGGTTTAATTCTGGCATTGACGGCATGACCACCACTGATGAACGCAAAAGGCGAGTCGCAAACGGACACAGAGGTTTAGAAAATTTCTATGATGGAAAACCCACGGGAAATAAGAGCAGAGGTAAAGCGAGGAAACTGCGAGGAAGTCGTGAAGAATATGATGATGGTATAGATGGTGATGATGATAGTGATGATGATGGTGATGATGATGGTGGCGTTGATAAACTCTACAATTATGACGATGATGGTGCTGATGGTGATGATGATAATGATAATGTTGATGATATTAATACCGATAAAAATGAGAAACCGGAAGCGGAAGTGAAGAAAATGAAAACGAAGAGAGAAAAGAAAGAAAAGAAAGAAAAGAAAGAAGAGACTGGAATGAGAGAAGAAGAAGAAGAAGAAGAAGAAGAAGAAGAAGAAGAAAAAGAAGAAGAAGAAGAAGGAAAGAAGATAAAGGAAAGAGTGAAGATTCCGAAGAACGGACGAAATCGCCAGTTCCTGAAAAATCGAAAGGCGTCCAATAAAAGCAGAAAAGGAAAACATCGCAGGTTAAAATCGAACAGACGCCGCCGTCATTGAAACAATCGCTATTGAATCTAAACAACACCCACACACACATTGTGGGTGGGTGTGTATATATATATAGATATATATATAATGTGCATGTTTCGTTTGCTATTATTATTCATTATATAAATTATCTTGTATGTGTAATTATTGTAATATATATATATATATACATATGTAGATAGTGTAATATATGTAAATATTTGTATATATTGTAAATCGATATAAATATACGCATCCATGTATAACCATACACACACACACACAAACGCGCTTATACAGAAGTATATACTCATACACACACGTATACACGCAAACACGCACACATCAGCCTGTGCAAAATGCACACCTCATTAACATAATTTATTTATTGTATACACTTTTACGAATAAAATTTTTTTAAAGTAAATTAGACATTTATTTTTCTTCAATATACATTTCTCTCTCTCTCTCTCTCACTCTCTCTCTCTCTCTCTCTCTCTCTCTCTATCTATCTATCTCTCTCCCTCTCTCTCTCTCGCTCTCTCTCACTCTTTCTGTCTGCCTGCCTCCCTGTCTGTCTATCTCACGACCTTTTGTTATTATTAATAGACAAAATTTACAGAGTGACAATGGACGAAGCTCTCGGTCCTTGAGTAACTCTGTAACCTCTACCGATTGATAATATATATCTATACATATAATGTTCATGTTTGGCGGTTAAATTTTCCTCCTTGTATCACCAAACCTGTCTGTTTGTCTGCCTGCTCGTCTGCCTGTCTGATTGTCATACGTTCTTCCCTCTAAAACGTCCAATGTTCTATATTCGTTCCCGAGATGACCAAAAATGCAGAGAAGCATGGATAAAGATAGGTGTACAGTCGTTTAACTTGAGTGGAATGTTCTTTACATATAACAATAATTACTTTAGTTGAAAAAGAACTAGTTAAAAAGAACATGGTATCACAGAATCCTTATCTTAAAACAGAAATAGAGAAACGAAACGAACATTTCACTTCCATTAAACAAATTTTATACAAACTTTTACCCCCTCTATATTCATTCAGAAGAAACAGAAAATCTGGCAAGGGAGATAACTTTCCTTATAAGCGTCCAGGAGTTGCTTCCCATAAAAGATTCATTATTTTCTGTAAAATACAGTGAGTAGAACGGATCGAACCCGTTACAGATTACTCTTTTACTCTTTTACTTGTTTCAGTCATTCGACTGCGGCCATGCTGGAGCAACACCTTTAATCGAACAAATCGACCCCAGGACTTATTCTTTGTATACCTAGTACTTATTCTATCGGTCTCTTTTTGCCGAACCGCTAAGGTTACGGGGACGTAAACACACACACACACACACACACACACACACACACACACACACACACACACACACACACATATATATATATATATATATGCATACACATGACTGGCTTCTTTCAGTTTCCGTCTACCAAATCCACTCACAAGGCTTGGTAGAAGACAGTTGCCTAAGGCGGGACTGAACCTAGAACCCTGTGGTTGAGAAGCAAGCTTCTTACGCCCGCGCCTTCTCATTTTATTTCATTTTGCATTTTGTTTTTGCTGCTGGTTGCCCCACGATGGTCATTGGCACTTGTAGATCGATGCCATCGATGTTCGGTTCGAACAGTTTGTAAGTTAGCATGTGCGGGAGAGACCCGTGCAGCGTAGGATTTTCGAAGGGCTGAGATTGTCAGAAGGATCGTCACTGCCTGGCTGTTAGTGCTTGGGGTCTCGGTGGTTGGACAGAACATAAATTATGATTGGGGGAGAGGTAACACAGTCGAGTTGAAAGAAGCTGAGTAGAGGTGGCATTAATCTCAGTCAGTTCATTGGAACAGGTCCATGTGTTTAGCGGTATACAGTACCTTGTGGTTATGGGTTGGGTCACGGTGGTTGAAGATGACAAAGACTTCGAAAACGTAGCAAAACGAGACGAATGAGTCCGGAGTACCTGAGCGCAGATGGTATTAGTTCAACCGGTTCCGATAGCCAGATGCATCATAGCAGTAGTAGAATAAAAGGAAAGGAACATGGGACTACGTGTAACCGCTATTACGAGTCGTGAGTGTGAGACACCACAAATGTGAAGAGAGGAACGATAGTATTGAAAGGGGCTCCGGGTTATCAGTCCGCACCCATCCACTCCGTCACACTTAGAGATCGTTTGCCTCGACTGCAGCAACGAAGGTGTCCGGTCGGTATAATGCTTTTCCTGGTCAAGAGAAAAGGAGAGACGAGTCACTCACCTGGGGTGTCATGTGTTCTGATTTATTTATTCAACGTTGTCCCTTCGGCTACAAACATGGAAGATGGAAGATGGAAGCTGCCGTTCGTTGTGGATTGACAGAAACGTTTGTGCACCGGACAAAAACCCTTACGATGTGTATGTATGTATGTATATATATAATACAATACAAAGAATATATATGCATGTATACACACATATATGTATATACTTACATCTACATGTGTATATAGATGCATATCAGGGTACAGGACGTTAGAACAATGAACTACAGACAACGGAACGAACACATAGGAAAACAGAAAGCCACTTGGAATTATTCATCAGCTGCCTCTATTCTAACTAGACGTTTCGAAGTATGTATATATATGTATATATATGTATATATATATATATATTTATATATATATATATATATATATATATATATATATATATATATATATATATATATATATATATATATATATATATATATATATATGTATATGTATGTATATATATGTATATATATATATATATATATATATATATATATATATATATATATATATATATATATATATATATATATATATATATATATATATGTACATGTATATATATATATATATATATATATATATATATATATATATATATATATATATATATATATATATATATATTTATATATATTTATATATATATATATATATATATATATATATATATATATATATATATATATATATATACATGTACATATATATATATATATATATATATATATATATATATATATATATATATATACATATATATACATACATATACATATATATATATATATATATATATATATATATATATGTGTGTGTGTGTGTAAGTATATGTATGAGATATGTGTATTATATATATATATATATATATATATATATATATATATATATATATATATATACATATATACATATATAATATACATACATAGATAGATACATACATCGACCATTTTTACTTGAAGTCGCACTATTCTATGCTAAATTTTGAATAAGCCGAGCCGGGGTGCGGTTTATACACGAATTAATACGTTTTCAAATTGGCTGTATGAATATCATATGGACCGACCGAATTTGAAACCAGTTTGATAGGTAGCCAATGGACGAAACAATCCACCCTTGAGCCACTCTGTACAATCTGCCGACTGAATAAGATGAATAAATGCAAAGTACTGGGGTGATAACGATACAAACAAGAGCCCGTATGTGCCTTGTTGATATTCTTCTGAGAGTTAAGCAAATGGACATTCATTTACTTGTGTAGGAGATAGCTGTTGGGAATTGTCAACTGGTTTTGGCGATAGAATATACAATAATGGAGTTGTTTTTCAAGGGAAATAACTTAATGTGAGTAATCTCCCTTGAAAACATTTTTTTAAATATTTTATTTGATATATCTCAAGGAGCGGCCAGGGAATAAATAAATCTATCTATCTATGTATCTCTCTCTCTCTCTCTCTCTCTCTCTCTCTCTCTCTCTCTCTCTCTTTCTCTCTCTCTCTCTCTCTCTCTCGCTCTCTCTCTATCTATCTATCTATCTATCTACCTACCTCTTTGTTTGTATGTCTGTCCGATATGTATTAGACACAAACTCATATTTTACCCCCACACACAAATATACATACACCCCGCTCTTTCCCCCTCTCTCTGTGTCTCTGTTAAAAAGAGAAAAAGAAAACATATATGTGTATGCATAAAAGTTTTCAAATTAGGAAATACAGAGGAGGGCATACATACATATATGTATAGACATACCTAAATACATACATACATACATACATACATACATACATACATACATACATACATACATACAAATAGTTTAAACAATTATCATTGGTGTTATGTTGAGAGCAAATTCTTTTCATTCGTATAATATAAAAGATGAATTTCACATTATTGCAAACCACGCATGTCTCGTTGTTATTGTTGCGATTGTTAAAGGAGGTAGAGCATCAGGTAACTTCTTCTTCTTCTTCTTCTTCTTCTTCTTCTTCTTCTTCTTCTTCTTCTTCTTCTTCTTCTTCTTCTTCTTCTTCTTCTTCTTCTTCTTCTTCTTCTTCTTCTTCTTCTTCTTCTTCTTCTTCTTCTTCTTCTCCTCCTCCACCTCCTCCTCCTCCTCATCATTATTATTAATATTATTATAGTTGTTGTTGTTGTTGCTGTTGTTGTTGTTGTTGTTGCTGTTGTTGTTGTTGATGATGATGATGTTATTATTATCATATTCTGCCTATGAAAAGCTTTATTCTTTAACATATTCTTGGGTCGTATAACAATAGGTATGCTTCCATGCAAAGATAAACACATCCACACACACATACACACACACACACACACACACACACACACACACACACATGTATATATATATATGTATATCTATCTAGCCATATGTATGTATGTATGTATGTATGTATTTTAATTGTTAAGCGTGCTTTAGGAACAAAGTACAATAGAAGTTGGAAACAAAAGAATGAAATCAAAGACATAGAAACACAACAGTTAACACTTTCACTTGTCTTGTAATATTCCGTACAAAAATGCCCTTTATCAAACTAAAAAAGCAACAACAACAACAAAATGAATAAAATTATTTTTTTTCATTAGCTTTGTTCTAAACCAACATATGGGGATGGTGGCGGGAGCGCAGCATGTGTTGGTTAGTTGGTTGGTTGGTCGGGTTGCATTAAGGAATTATTGTCATGCGCATGTCTTGTTTGTTGTTGATAAATGATTCTGACTTCGTGATCACGATATCTTGGATGCCATCAATCTCGACGTGGGTTTGAAAGTTGGGGGGATTTTTATTAAGTTATTTTTTACAACTACACAAACACACAAACATATATACACATGCGTACATTTGCATACATCTATATACATAAATGTGTAATGATGTCTGTCTGTGTGTGTGTTTGGGGTTACTCTAACTCCTCCCACACCATCAAACCCATTTTAATGATTTTTGGCACACAGGTAAATCACATGCCCTGAAGTTCAAATAAAGCTAGAATTTTTCAAAAACTCAATAATGCTCAGTTGGCGTCTATTTTTGTGAGCTCAATCGGGCGTTTGAATGGAAATTCCCATAACGATGTTATTTTTCTTGTAGCTTTTGCAAGCCCATATCTCTGTTATTCACTTCTCTCTGTTGGAACCGCATCTCCTACTTAATATGACACTCACCTTCACTGTTACAACTTGTTGAACCAGCTTCCACTGGTCTTAAATATCGCTAGTATATCATTTCATCATGTTGAATCATTAATTCCTACACATTTTTTCTCTTCCCCCTTTTTTCGTTCTGTCTCCCATTTGTCGTCTCAACCGTTTCTGTTGAAGAGCGTAGGCTTGAAACGTCAACCACTTTTCCATTCTTCCTGAGCGTTAAACTAATAAACTTGCTTGTTGTTGCCTCACCTAATATATATATATATATATATATATATATATATATATATATATATATATATATATATATATATATATACTTTCTTTTATATACATATGTATATATGTATAGATTCTATAGCTATAAATATATGCATTTATATACGTATGTATTTATCTATTTGTCTGCATGTGTGCTTATGTATTTATTCACACAGCTTACGAATAAACTGAAGTAGGTATAAAACGTTTCATCGTTTATAAGAAACTCGAAAAAAGATTGTGAAATTTTATGAGAAATTTGCCAATTCTATTTGCAATATTGTGGAAACATATCCCTACCGAGTGTCATTATATAACTCGAGATTTTCGATTAGTTGGCTCCATGACAAAGTAACTTAATATATCTATCGTGAAATAATATACTAGAAAAGCTATCAATTGATTTATGTATTGCAATATCTAAGTGGGACATTTAAAATATTGATCTTATATACAAATGGGAGTTTTGTACGTTGTGTATGAAGAGTAGAGTTTTCGTTGTTTGTATAGAAGTTAGTAAGACGCGACCCTGGTGAAATATGAATTCTAAGACTTGGTGGTGCTGATGTAACACGGAGCAGATATACATTGGTGCTGTTCCGACAAGTCAGATAAATATAAGTATAAAATGTGCAGACATTACTGTGCGGTTATGAAGTTCGTTTTGTAACCACGTAGTGTCGGGTTCAGTTCCACTGCGTATCATCTTGAGCAAGCGTTTCGTACTATGTCCCCGGGCCAACCAATATGCGAATGATTCAATAATATCAAATCAATGTAAAACATGCTCTCTTAATGATAGCATGTTATATATGCATACTAGTGGGAAGATGCTATCATAAGGATAGCATGTTTTTACATTGAGTTGATATTATTATATCATATCTATATATAAGTGAAGGCACATGGCTCAGTGATTAGAGCGTCGGGCTCACTATCATGAGGTAGTGAGTTCGATTCCTGTGCTGGGCTGTGTGTTGGGTTCTTTAGTAAGATTCATTATTTCATGTTGTTCCAGTTCTTTCAGCTATAGTATTCAGTTGCGACGTCACTGGTACCAAGCTGTATCGGCCCCTTTGTCTTTCCCGTGGACAACATCAGTGGCATGGAGAGGGGAAGATGGGGTGCGTGGTGACTGCTGATCTGCCATAAACAGTATTGCTCGGACTTGTTCCTCGGAGGGGAACTTTCTAGGTGCAATCCCATGGTCATTCGTGACCGAAGGGGGTCATCATATACATACATACATACATAAATACATACATGTATGGTTGTGTGGTAAGAAGCTTGCTTCCAAACGACATGGTTCCGGGTTCAGTTTCACTGCGTGGCACCTTGGCCAAGTGTTTCGTACTATAGCCTCGGACTGACCAAAGCCTTGTGAGTGGATTTGGTACATGGAAACTGAAAGAGGCATGTCGTATATACATACATATATATATATACGTGCGTGTTTGTGTGTGTGTGTGTGTGTGTGTGTGTGTGTGTGTGTTTTATGGCACATAGTTGCTTCATCCCAAACAATGAGTTTGCACTTTTTCAAATTTACCGCTTAGTCCCAAGAATGCATTTTGTGGCACGTTGTTTTCGTCGTTGAATTCTACGTTGATGTGTGCATGAAATGTTTTGCAGAACATCTTCTTGTGGGGTATGACCCATCGATTGTCAACCAAAATTCTTGGTTATGACCTTTGTTGATGATTGTTGTGTATGGGAGACAATCAATTTCTGACTGTTACTTTGCAAAGTGCAGATTTTCTGACCCTAGAAGGTCTGTACTTCTGACTCTATATTACGCCCTAAGTGAAAAATCTAAATAGAGTAGAGCCATCTGTGAAACATAAATGATGTATTTGCCAAGTGTGAACGAAATGAGATGAAAAATATTGGTTTTACGTGGGACCAAGTAATGGTCGGTCACAGACACACACACATTTTCTGTCTTAAATATTATATATATATATAATATCCTTTTCTAACTCTTACTTCCCTTCGCGCCCGTGCGCGTATGTGTTCTCTTATTCTTTCATATGTTTCAGCCCTACGCCTGTAGCCATGCAAGGGCACCATAATTTTGTTAGCTCTTGTCTTGTTCTTCTTGTTGGTATTACTGTGGTTATTTAGAACAATAGAACGTGGTATAATACTTATATCTCGTTCTTGACAACACATCAACGAAAACAAGGGAAATTTTCTTTTTTTTCTTTAAATACGATAGTATTTGCCTTACAAGCAATAAGGATATGAAAACAGTCCAAGTCGGAAAGATCTTGGCACGCTCATCAATGTTTATGATAAGTGTATATATTTAAGAGGAAGCTCATTAAATTTGGGTTGTCACCAAATTGCGTGTAAGATTCCCTCTCTCTCTCTCTCTCTCTCTCTCTCTCTTACACACACACACACACACACAAACACACACTGTCTCCTGACTTATCATCTTGGTTTGTTTGCGCCTAATTCTGTCTGTTTCTATTCGTAAATATAAACATATATATGCGCACGCGTGTGCATGTCTCAATCTATATATCGATATATGTATTCTCATACGCATATGCGTGTAGTTTATGTACGTATACACACACACGCACACACATACATATATACACACATTTATGTATACTTACATATAGATATATACATATATATACATATATATATACATATATACATGTATATACATATATATATATACATATATATATACATACATACATATATATGTACGTATATACATATGGTTATATATATATATGTGTGTATCTATCTATCTATCTATCTATCTATCTATCTATCTATCTATCTATTTATCTAAAACAAGTGTTGCTATTATTTTCTTGTTATCAGAAAACAGAGAGGTTCTTTTACCTTGTTGATCAGATCAAAACCAAGATAAAAAAAGTTCTGGAGGGATTTAAAATATTTTAATGAAACTATAAATAAATAGACTGAATAAAAAATTGAATATCTTTTGTTTTTGCTTCTGGTCGCATAATGCGCAGCCCGGGTTCGTTTCTCAGTCATGCCGTTGATTTAAATTCCAAGAAAACTCTGTACAATGCAGTAGAGTACAGATAGCATAGCACAGACAATAGAGTACAGGCGTCTATCACTCGTAACTTGTACTATGCTTTATTTAATTGTGTTAGGTAGCTATGTAGTTGCGAGCAAACATTAATCTGTGGTTTGACAGAATCGGTGGAGCATCGGACAAAATACCTGGTGCTATTTATTTTATTTTATTTCCCTGGGTACAAATCCCTTTGAGGTCATCTTGGTTTTTCATTCTCTCGTGTTCGATTAAATACAGTACAAGCTAAATGTACAAACTAATTTTAGACCATTCTCTCTTGTGTCCATAACTGGTATTACCATTATTATGGTATCTTCCCAAGGGTCCAAGACACCTCGAATGCGCGAATTATCCGGAGAATACTATTTAAGACTTTTAACATTAACAGGGTTCCTCTGAAGAATCTCTGGAGTAGCGTTACTCGACATGGTGCCTTTTTCGGTTATCAGGACAGAAGCCGAGCCAACTGGCAGGAGACCCTGGAATAGAAGAAGAACCGAGTGATTAGATAAGAATAACAGTTTCTGTTGGTTATGCTTGGAAATCTAACCGGGATATGCGATGAGAGTTGCTTCTGAGAAGACGCTATAGACGAGATGCCGGAGGGGCTCTGCTGGACTCTATTGTCTGAGGAATAATGGGTGGAGAAGATAGATAGATAGATAGATAGATAGATAGATAAATAGATAGATTTATTCAATGCAACCCGTCAACAATAATGTTGACTGTGCATTAGGTCTATTAACGTGGTCTCTGTTAAAGGACGACTGGAGAAGGAGAAGTTGTGTATTTTCATCCCCCCCCCCCCACTGGGATAAATAAATGATTTGGTAAGCATATACATTAGTCGATACAATCGACAGTTGTCCTCACATGCAAATGTGTAGCCATGCAGTTATGTAAGAAAACTATTGTGTGTGGGGGGGGGGGGAATCATTAGAGCAGATAGAATTGCGGATATCCGGAGCAGATATTTTTATTCTGATTGTCTCTAGCAGGAACAGCTAAACAGGCTTTGCATACATCAATATATAATAATAATAATAATAATAATAATAGTATTGTGTATTTATCCAGCCACCATCTACGTATAAATGCATAGCATACATACGCACAACAGTCACACACATACACGTGCACACACTCACACACACACACACACACAAACGCTCACATCTATCTACATATATAAGTAGATACATGCATACATTTATACACACATAGCTGCACAAACACACACACATACACACACAAGTATACACACACATGTTATATACACACATACATATACACCAATATATTTACATCTTTCCATTTAACGTATTACTTACAGAAATGTGTGTGTAAGTGCGTGTGTGTGTGTGTGTCTGTGTGTAGGCGGTCATACCGGTTTCCACCCACGCTTGATTTTATAAACATATGCACGCACGCACGAACATGCTATTGTAAACATATTCACATTCATATCTATGAATAACGATGCTTGCACACACATACACAAGTACACCAGTATACATGTATATATATATGTATATATATATATATATATATATATATATATATATATATATATGTATATATGAATATATATATATATATATATATATATATATATATATATGAATATATATATGTATATATGTATGTATATGTATACATATATATATGTATATATATACATATATATGTATATATATATATATATATATATTCATATATATGCGCGTGTGTGTATTTGTGTGTCTGTTTGTCCTCCACCTTCGCTTGACGACCGATATCGGTGCGTTTACGTCCCTGTAACTTAGCGGTTCGGCAAAAGAGTCAGATAGAATAATGAGTAGGCTTACAAAGAATAAGTTCTGGGGTCGATTTGTTCGACTAAAGGCGGTGCTCCAGCATGGCCGCAGTCAAATGACTGAAAGAAGTAAAGGAACAAAGGAGTACGTCTACGTGTCTGTGTGTGTATATATATATATATATATGTATATATATATATATATATATATATATATATATATATATATATATATATATATATATATATATATATATATGTATATTCACAATATATATATATATATATATATATATATATATATATATATGTATGTATGTATGTACGTGTGTGTGTGTTATATAACCATTTGCTTGTACCTATACATACATACACAGATCCATACATAAATTTCGCTTTTGGAACATATATTGCATACATTCCACAAGTTCGAATAAGTTCGTGTTTTGTTGAAGTTCTCAATATCTATTGTAAATACAATTCATCATACCGAGTGCTTTCTACATTGTTTCTGCGAACCATACATCTTCATTACAACCTCCACACACACAGACTCACACACGCGCGCGGGCACACACACATATTATATAATTAATTGTTGAATGAAAGAAATGAAAAATCTATAGACATGCCACGCATAAAACACTTTTGTGCTGAAACGTATTTTCTTCTATTGATCATTCACGTATCGAATTCTAAAACTAGCAAGTTCTGGCTAGTTAAAAGCTATTGAACATATATTGATATCGAACTAAGAAATTGGTCCTTTGAAGGTTATTGTCATTGTGGCAACTTCCGTTGATGAACAGAAAGTTATAGTGAAGCAGAGAATGTGAAATATCGATTTTAGGGAAGGTTGTATTGAGTAAAATATAAAATGTTTGTTCTTTCCCGCGCTTTGGGGAAATTTTGACAAACGCTTAAGTTGATCAACAATCATCGGGGGAATGAAGTGAAACTATTTCGAATACATACATACATACATGCATTCATACATCCGCACATACATACATAAATACATACATACATACATACATACATGCATACATACATATATACATATATATGCATACATACATATAAACATACACACATATATATATGCATACATATAAACACACACACATATATATATACATACATATATGTATATATATACATATATATATATATATATATATATAGATAGATAGATAGATAGATATATACATACATGTATATATATATATATATATATATATATATATATATATATATATGTATGTATTGTATGTATGTATATATATAGAGAGAGAGAGACAGACAGAGAGACAGACAGACAGATAGATAGACAAATAGATAGATGGATAGATGTAAAGGTTTCAGGGCAGTTTCTGTTTACCAAATTTCAAATTTAGCTATGGCAGCAATGAAACTCAGGCCACTTGAAAAAACATTTGCCAAAGGTACGGCGCATTCGGAACGAACCAGCACCACGTTGGTTATGATACTACTTTCTTAACCACCGAACAACAACAAATATATATATACATATATATATACATATATAAAATCGAGCGAACGATAATGCACTCTGGGATACCACATTTTATTTCTATGTTCAGAAATAACAGCAATGATAAATTTAAAAAAAAAAAAAAACGAAGGAAAACAAAAACAAAAATCATAAATAAACGGTAAAGAAAACAAAATCTAGATACAAATAAAAAACAATTAACAACAAGAACGGTCAAAATCAGCAGATAAACTAAAGACATCAACATAGAAATTAACCATTGAAATAAGTGAAAGACAAAGGAGGCCCCGTGAGGTGAGATTGACGAGAATTGTGAAAGATTGCCGAGATATTTCACGTTGAATAAATTAGTCGTATTAGTCAGGTTTACTTGTTTCGTATTCAACTCACCAATGGAAGTCATTTGTCAATGTTTTAGTTGGCAGTGGTGGTGGCAGTGGTGGTGGCGGTGGTGGTGGTAGTGGTGGTGGTGGCGGCGGTGGCGATGGTGGTGGTAGTGGTGGTGGTGGCGGCGGTGGCGGTGGTGGTGGTAGTGGTGGTGGTGGTGGCGGTGGAGGTAGTGGTGGTGGTTGTAGTGGTGGTGGTGGTGGTGAGACGCATAGTGGTACCAGATATTGTTGTTGTTGTTATGGCTACTACTGACGTTGTCGGCAGTGTTGTTGGTGGTTCAGCCGCAAATGTCATTGGCGTTGCCGTTGTTGTTGTTGATTCTCTGGACACTGGTGGAAATGGTGACGGTGTTCTTAGTGACCATTAGTGTCTGTTCTTGTTATTCCAGTTCTACATCATTTACATTATTTACATTTGGCGAATATTTGTCCTCATCTTGTTTGTTGCTCTCATTCCTAACGTATTTCTCGATGTTATCATTATTATTATTATTATTATACGAATCAACAATAGCACTTGCATTTTTAAAGGACGTAAACACACCATCACCGGTTGTCAAATAGTGATGAAGGACAAATACAGACACAAAGAGGCAGATACACATGCATACATATATGTATATATATATCATAAATATACAGGCGCAGTCATGGCTGTGTGGTAAGAAGCTTCCTTCCCAACCACATGGTTCTGAGTTCAGTCCCACTGCGTGGCACCTTGGAAAAGTGTCTTCTACCATAGCCTCGGGTCAACCAAAGCCTTGTGAATGGATTTGGTAGACGGCAATTGAAAGAAGCCCATCGCATATATATATATATATATATATATATATACAGGTATAGATAGATAGATAGATGGGCAGACAGACAAACTGACAGTAATCAGAAAATTTTTCAATGATTATCAGTGTTTTTGTAAGAAAAATCAGGTAGCAATTCTTAAAGCAATATTCTATTGAAAAATGGTCTTGGAAAGCTACAGGTATTAAATGTTGTAAAGAAAAGTTAATTTCATGGTTAAGAACCAAAAAGAAGTGACTGCAACAAAAATTAAAATATATTATACGTATGAAAAGTTAAGAAAGAAATATGGCTGCTTTAGGGAAGCAGTAAAGGCGGCAAGTCGTCACGTGGTCTGCAAAGAAGTAACGTAAACTAAATAAATTGAAATGAATGATAAATTGTAGCAGAAAGAAAAGAATACAAATAAGCATAAAGAAAATGTATTGTTGCCTCAATTAAAGAGTTAAGATTACATTCTTTTGCATGCATCTTCAACTGTGTGAATTTTTCGAATACAGTTTTGAATAACATGACATCGCTTCCATTTAACAATGGAGAATTTCTGATGTTTTTTCAAGAAAAAAGAATGGAAAATGGAGGACTGAAAGAAAGATGAAGCACGTTATAGAAGATATATTTTTTGTTAAGGTATTTGTATTTTTGTTCATGTTGGTAGTGTTGGCGCTGGCGGTGGTAGTTTATGATGCTGATGAACACTTTATATGTGTCGGGGGTGTATATATATGTTTGTGTGTGTGTGTGTGTGTGTATGCGCATGTGTATATTTGTGTATGTACATGAATACTGATATATGATATAGTAACGCGCGCA
>NC_142946.1:6098121-6100621 GCF_046866305.1 Octopus bimaculoides
CACCTATCTATCTCTCTCTTTATTCATCTGTGTGAGTGTGTGTTTTTCTCTCTTATTATTTACGTACACACATACACACAGACGCGCGCACACATGCACACACGCATACATACACACATGCGCGCGCGAACACATACGAACACACACACACTGCCTCTCTCTCTCTCTCTCTCTCTCACACACACACTGTCTCTCTTACGCACTCACACTGTCTTTCTCTCTCTCTCTCTCTCTCTCTCTCTCGCACACACACAATCATTCTCTCTCTTTGTTCCTCTCTCTCTTTGTTCCTCTCTCTCTTTGTTCCTCTCTCTCTTTGTTCCTCTCTCTCTTTGCTCCTCTCTCTCTTTGTTCCTCTCTCTCTCTCTCTCTCGCACACACACAATCATTCTCTCTCTTTGTTCCTCTCTCTCTTTGTTCCTCTCTCTCTTTGCTCCTCTCTCTCTTTGCTCCTCTCTCTCTTTGTTCCTGTCTCTCTCTCTCTCTCGCACACACACAATCATTCTCTCTCTTTGTTCCTCTCTCCCTCTGCCCTTCTTCTCTCTAGCACACCACATTCACACACATACACACAGACACTTCATATATAACAGCATTCACCAGACTCTGCTAAAGACTGCTAAAGCAAAACACCGAAGAAACTGCTGATCTTTTCTTTGTAGAAAGAAAACAAATCCTACAAACGATACAAAAAAGCATTTTAATCGAATGTTCGACTGTTTCACATGAAAACATACATAAAAACAAGCACAAACACACACACACAGACACACAAACACACACACACAGACACACAAACACACACATACAGACACACAAACACACACACACAGACACACAAACACACACACACAGACACACAAACACACACACACAGACACACAAACACACACACACATACACACAAACACACACACACATACACACAAACACCCACACACATACACACAAACACACACACACAGACATATTTGCATAAATTGCTTTCTCTTTCTTTATACATTAATGGATACTTAACTACATATACACATATCTATATTTTAAATTTTGCATTAACAGCAGGTTTTATAATGTAAGCATCATCCTGGTGACGTAGATAGTGTTTTATTTATACACCCATAGCTGTGGGTGAACGCCCTGGAAAACACCCTCTCATGACAGCCGGGTGTTAAAAATCTCTATCTCATTCATATATATATATATATCTCATTCATATATATATATATATATATGTGTTATTTCTTTACTACCCACAAGGGGCTACACACAGAGGGGACAAACAAGGACAGACAAACGGATTAAATCGATTATATCTACCCCAGTGCGTAACTGGTACTTATTTAATCGACCCCGAAAGGATGAAAGGCAAAGTCGACCTCGGCGGAATTTGAACTCAGAACGTAGCGGGGAGACGAAATACTGCTGAGCATTTCGCCCGGCGTGCTAACGTTTCTGCCAGCTCGCCGCCTAATATATATATGTGTGTGTGTGAGGGGGGGGGGGATTAAAATTATACATACATATTCATATTCATATTCAAATTGACTCAGAATTAATAATAGTAAAACGAAGATAATGTCCAGCCATTTAATCACAGCTCGAAATAAAGTGATTGATGATGAAAATCGATGAATATATAAACCTACACACCTATCTTAGAAAAATAATCTGCTTAAAGGATAAAAATCAGAACAAAGAAACTGGACGGAGAATACAGTTAGGATGGGCATCTTTGGTAAAACTGAATCGCATCATGAGTAGTAATTAGCATAAATATCTAAAATGAAAGGTGTTCAACCAATCTGTGGTGCCTACTATTTATTACGTATGGATCAGAAACATGGACGACCAACAAGTGCATTGAACATAAACTAACAGAAATACAAAGAGCCATAGAAAGATATATATATATATATATACGAAGGGCTTCTTTCAGTTTCCGTCAACCAGCTCCACTCACAAGGGTTTGGTCGGCCCGGCGCCATAGTAGAAGACACTTGGCCAAGGTGCCTCGCAGTGGGACTGAGGGACTGAACCCGGAACTATGTGGTTGTGAAGCAAGCTTTTTACCACACAGACACTGCTATATATATATATATATATATATATATATATATATATATATATATATATATATATATATATATATATATATATTCATACATATATATATATACATATATAAAAATATAAATATGTATGTATATATATATATATATATATATATATATATATATATATATATATATATATATATATATATATATATGTATGTATGTATATATATATATACATATACATATACATATATACATATATTTATATATATATATATATATATATATATATATATATATATATATATATATATATATATATATATATACATATTTAAATATATATATATATATATATACATATATATATATTATGTATATATATATACGTGTATGTACATATATTTATGTACATGTATTCATATTGAAGTATGTATGTACAT
>NC_142946.1:6108121-6120621 GCF_046866305.1 Octopus bimaculoides
TACATAGGTAGGTATGTATCTATGCCCGTGTATATATGTATCTGTAAGTGTATGTCTGTGTGTGTGTGTGTGTGTGTGTATGTGTGTGCATATATGTGTATCTGTGTCTATTATGAATATGAATAAATACATATACTGTATATGTATGCGTAAATGTTCATATATAAATGGGTATGCGCATACATGTATACATATATATACACACATATATATATATACATATATATATATATATATATATATATATATATATATATATATATATATATATATATATATACTTTATTGTTATTAAAGCTGCAGAAACATAAAAAATATCACAATAAACTGCTGTCAGAGTTTCACGTTCCCGTTCGTCAGACAGATTGAGAATCTATACAGGTATACACACACACACACACACACACACACACACACACATACACACACACACACACACACACACACACACACACACACATATATATATATATATATATATATATATATAAAGAGAGAGAGGGAGAGGAAACCGACAGACATACAAATAGAAAGACAGACAGACAGACAGACAGACAGACAGACAGACAGACAGACAGACAGATAGATAGATAGAGAGATAGATAGAAATTATATCGAGGGAAGTGAGATATTGAGGTTGCTGTGCTTAGACTTACTTTCGTCATGAGAATGTAGTTTGCACGAGGTCCTACAAAATGGAAGATATACTGGCTCTATGAATGGCTAGATTAATTTTACTGTAACTGTTAATTGAATATATGCATTCAGTTAGGAAATTAAAGGCTCCAATTAATTATACTTTTTCACGGAGATTTAGTAATTAGATAATTTCTAATCTTATTGAAAAGCTATAACTAACGTTAACATTCTTTCTATCAAAATATAACTCATCATTGGTTGTTCGATAGACATATGCTCATCAAGACAAATATTTAAGATGTCTGACGTTATCCATTATAACATTTAACGAATTAGTGGACTTTAGGTCAAACTGTATCACATTTTCTATCCATGTTTTAAGCTTGAGGATGTTTATGCAAAATCTGGTTTTCTTTTGAATAATTTTTTAGTGACCTAGCCCTACAGTATGGGGTCGACCTTTTTACATAACACTCTATCTGATTTTTAGCATTTCATTTTCAGTGGCCTGGCCATGTTCTATGGCATTGTCAGATCCAGAATTAAGTACACACACACAGAAACACACCCATACATATATGCATACACATATGGAAGCACATATGTGCAAAGTATATTTGAGGATCAAAGTTAGAGTGGAGTGTAGTGTATTAGCGGTATTTCGTCTGTCTTTAGATACTGAGTTCAAATTCCGCCGTCGACTTTACCTTTCATCCTTTCGAGGCCGATAAATTAAGTACCAGTTGTGTACTGGAGTCGATCTCATCGACTCGCATCCCTCCCACAAATTTCGGGCCTTGTGCCTAGAGTAGAAAAGAAAATATCGCAGTAGCCGAGCCAACTGACTGGTGACCCAGGAGTAGAGGAAAAATCAGCTGGTTGGATAATGTCCATCGTGCGTGTTGGTCATGTTTGGAGATCCAGCCGGAATGTTTAATGGCGGTTGCTTCGAATAGGACCCTATGAAGGAGAGGACTGAGGATCCTGTTTGCACCAACCTCCCATTAAGAGCGTGCGGAGGTAATGTATGTATGGATGGACGGAGGCACAACTTATTTTGTTTAATTTTGTACTAAATAAATTACGCTTTTGCTTCTCGCCTCTTCAGTCAATGACAATAAACTTTATTTCCATTAGCTGATATGTGAGACCCTTGCATTTTAGTTCGTATTTACATAACTAATGTTTGTAATTACAGTAAATAATATATCTGCCTACTTCTTCTATGGAACGACAAAAGTAAAACATTTAAAGAAAAGAGAAGATAAAACATGAAACATAGATATGATTACCAAACAACACTAGGTTCCCACCACTGAGCGGAAGACAAAGTTTACAGATTGTCTGTCTGCCTATCTATCTATCTATCTATCTATCTATCTATCTATCTATCTATCTATCTATCTATCTATATGTCTGTATATATAATTAAATACGTATTTATACATACAAATACACACACGAATACACACATATGCATATATATGTGTAAATATATATATATATATGCATGCATATATATATATATATATATATATATATATATATTGTGAAATATGTATATATGCATATATGTGTATTTATACATGCATATGTATGCATGTATATGTATACATACATATACGCATATATATATGCTCACGCATATTTATAAGAATATGCATATATATATATGTATATATTTATATATATGTACATGTATACATACATATTTAATTGTACGTCAGAGTGTATATATATATATATATATATATATATATATATATATATATATATATGTTTATACATTTATAATTACACATATATGCATATACGTGTGTGCGTGTGTGTGTGTGTGTGTGTGTGTGTGTGTGTGTGTGTGTACATGCATATGTATGATTGTATAGGCACATACACACACAATTTGTAGGTGTTTCTTGAAAGAAAATCGCCCGTACGCTACGCTACGGGTGTGGTTAACAGCGGACATAGATATCAATCATTGTTATTAATTGATTATCGATTACAACGCTGAGAGTGTCAGAGAGCTGACACAGGCATTGTTAAACAGCTGACAGATCCCCTCAAGATTCAAGTTTCAAGTCACATATTCACGTCTACTAAACTGTCCTTGTTTGTCTTTATTAGTGTTTGTATCACAGCATGTTTCAGCGAAATACGATACATGTGTGATGAAGTGTTCGCGCTTAACCGCAGTATCGATGAATGCTTAGGAAATCCGCTTCACAACAACGCGATTCCCGGTTCGATTCCACTCTGCGTTGCTTCTTGAACAACAATTTATATATATATATATATATATATATATATATATATATATATATATATATATATATATATATATATATATATATATATATATATATATATATATATATATATATATATATATATATATATTACCTTTTGAAGGTAAGTGTCCTTGTGGCCAAGCTGTTGCACTTACGATCGCTAGTTCATGGGTTCGATTCCCTGATTGGACGGCGCGTTGTGTTCTTGAACAGAGCACTTCATTTCTCGTTGCTACGTGCTCCCTTTCAACCAAGGAAGAATGTTGGCCTGTTCACCTCGCCTACCCAGCAAAATCGCATTGCAGCAAAACTTGACAGCCTGGTCGATCACGTGATTACGTGATATATATATATATATATATATATATATATATATATATATATATATATATATATATATATATATTAAAATAGGATAAATTCTTTATAAGAATTTATCAAGTAGTCAGCGTGAAAGCTTTATAAGAGAAAAATTTATAATTATTCCCTTTAAATATATTTATTTATATTATGGGCATTACTATACGTAAATGCCTCACGCTATTAGGGACTCTAAAAGTCAAAACTACCATTATAAATACACAGTGTACCGAACGCGAGGGAATGCAATCTTTGAAGCCAAGCTATAGGGACAAGGCCTGATATTTGGTGGGAGAGGATAAGTCGATTACATCGACCCCAGTGTTTCACTGGTACTTAGTTTATATCGAGCCCCAAAGGATGAAAGGCAAATTCGACTTCGGCGAAATTTGAACTCACAACTTGAGGACGGACAAAATGCTGCTAATCATTTTGCCCAGCACGCTAACGATTCTGCCAGAACGCCACCTTGATAATAATAATAATATTACTACTCCGATTAAGGACAATAAAATTTACATACTCATGTATTGCGTCCTATTTACCATTTCTTTACCGAATCTACACTCACGCAACCGGACACACAAGCATCTACACACACATCCACACACACACACACACACACACACACACATATATATATATATATATATATATATATATATATATATATATATATATATATATATATATATATATATATATATATATATATATATATATATATATATATATATATATATATATATATATATATATATATATATATATATATATATATATATATATATATATATATATATATATATATATATATAACAGACATATACAAAGAAGTACTGACCAATATGATGCCATTTAATATCAATAAGTGCGATAGTTTTTCTTGACATTTGTCTCATGTTTAAAATTAGAATCGTCCGTGTCTTTCGCAATGTTTCGTCAAGTTCCGTGTCAGATCGTGTTCCATCTTGCTACGTTGTTTCACTATCGCCATAGCCTCGTTTTCATTTCTTTCTCCTTTACTGTATACTTTTAGTCTTGCTTAGTGTTGGACATATTATGTCTTGTCTTCTTATTTCCTTGTTTATTTGCTTATTTATTTGTTTTATAATTGTTACTGTTTCAGTTTTTATTTGTTTGTCGTCTTTCAGCCATTGTTGTTATGGTCGTCATTCTTTTTATAGTGGTTGCCGTTAGCTTTGTTATTTAGAGTGACGAGAGAGATAATATTCTTTTGAGACGGGAGGTATTTTTATAACATATGCTGTTGTTGATATGGTAGCTGGTATTGTTGTGCTTTTAGTAGAGATGCTGTTTTTGTCCTTGTTATTCACTGTGGAATTTCTTTTTACTTTAGTCACAAGTCCGTTCCGACAGACATATCTATGATAAAAGGCGTCCCAAACGTAACTATCTCAACTGAATTTCAAGGAATACGTCATTGAAAATGGCTCACAATTTTTAAGTTTTTATAATGGGATTTATAGAATTTTCTAGCAGGTTGATTGACTATATAAAGGCCCCTTATAGCAGACAGAACGACTACACAAAGGGTCTCTGTATCAAGCAGATTGACAATACAAAGGCACCTTATAGCAGGTAAATCGACTATATACAGGGCTTTTCCAGCAGGTAGATTGATAATATAAAGGCTCTTTCTTCAAAAGTCTCTTCTAGCAAGTGTATTAACTATATAAAGGCCCCTTATTGCGGGGAGATTGATTATATAATGCCCCTTCTATAAAAGCCCCTTCCTTCTAGCAGATTGATTGCCTATATAAAGGGATATTCTAGCAAGTAGATTCACGATATAGAACCCACTTCTAAAAAGGCCTCTTGTCTCAGGTTGGTTGACTATATCAAGGCCCCATGTAGTAGGTAGATTAACTGTGTTAAGGCTCCTTCTGTAAAGATCTATATAAAGGGCTGTTCTAG
This sequence comes from Octopus bimaculoides, assembly GCF_046866305.1. Lineage (NCBI taxonomy): Eukaryota > Metazoa > Mollusca > Cephalopoda > Octopoda > Octopodidae > Octopus > Octopus bimaculoides. The sequence continues at coordinate 6,113,350 of NC_142946.1, forward strand.
TGGGTAGATTGATTATACAAAGGTTCCTTCTTTGCCGGCCATTTCTAGCAGGTGGCTCCTATGACCACATCATGGCGACTGCGGCCAAAACCGTAATATACGCCACCACCGGCTCAACTATTAATTTTCTGGTTGCGGCAGTGGAACAACAGAGCTTCCTTTATATGTAGATTGTCTCTCTCATGCCTCTTTCTCCTTAGTGGTGCTGTTGCATCAGTTTAGGTGTTTGAGGAAGGGAGACGCGTTGGTAGCGAGATGTTTCCTACCACTTCACGTCGGAATTAAGGAACGTCTTACTACCGACGCGTCATCCTTCCGCAAACACGTGGCCAGATTCTGCAACATCACCAAGGAGATAGACGCCTCCTCTGACTCAACTTGAAAATTAACAGTCGATCGGAATTCAGCTCGTGGCTCCTATGAACACATCATAGCAATTGCGACCGACGCCATAATATACGCCGCCACCACCACGTCGCCTACAGAAACAGCTGGATGTTTGTTTGCACCAACGCTTGAAGGATCAATTACACCAACATTTGGAGCGTGACCGATACCACCATTAACATAATGCTGAGGAATCTGAATAGGTTAACGGAACCTGCATAACTGGACATTTCCCAGATTGTTTTCCTTCTGAGGATGGGACTTTGCACCTGAAATATAAAGGTTTTGTGAAACTCTTCACATTATCAGAGCCTTTCTTATTTTCACTTTTTTTCCCGTCTTTGATATTACAATGCTTCAAGCGAACTACAACACTCCTATATATGATAATGTTGCAGTTTGCTTTATAGTTGTTTCAAGATCATTGTTGTTTGTTGTTGTAGAACCCAGTTGGAAGGACCGCGTCCATTCTCGTGTAACTAGGTGCTGTATTTACTAATAAGCCTTTAATTCTATATAGAATGTTTTCTCTTTATTTGGCCCATTCGACCATCGTCTGTTCCTCAACATGAAAACACACTTGACTGGGAGCCAGTATCCTAGTGAGGATGGTAATATCGTATCTGGCTATGGACATTTCAGCTGACAATCGTGCATATATATATAATTGTTAGACTGTATACATCTATATCGTATTCGATACTACGACGCAATAGGTATTTATAGGTGCATAGATATATTGTTATATTATTCATTTAATATATAACATACACATACCTATATATATATAGAATATGCATCAATATTATATTCATAAACATATACATAATGTTTTATATATGATATGGATATATATTTTATATGAAATATGTATGTATGTATATATATATATATATATATATATATATATATATATACACATACATAATATACACTTGCATACACAATGTACAATGTGGTTTATATATGCACGCTTAGTCACAATGACTGTTTCATCCCTCCAATCCTGCTAGGTAAGTAAGATAAGCGAAATGTCACATCTTAATCTTTCACATGAAATTAAATAGAACACGACGTCATATCCGATAAGAAAATATTCAGCCATTTTCCTATTCATCTTTCTCCCCTCTCTCTCTCCCTCTCTCTGTATATATATATATATATATATATATATATATATATATATATATATATATTTCTGTTAAACTATAAGTCTCTACCTCGGTGTCAAGCTAATCTCTATCGATATCACTTCTTGTAAAATGTAATCATTTTTATAAAATTAGAAACTGCACGCTATTTGGGCAGAGATAATGCAGGTTAAATACGAACGAAAAGGTGACGGGAATGTAGAGAATATCTCTGTAGAATAACAGTAGATTATAAAGACAAAGTTTGATGGTAAAGTCTGAATGTATCTGCGTTGTATTTTAAGAAAATTCCACAAGAACTGTTCTGTCGTAAGAAGTGTATTTCTAAAATACGAGAAGATAGTGTCGTTCTTCCAGTTATTACTTTGAAATGTAATTCTTTCAATTATAAGCACAAGACCTGAAATACTGTAGCAATGAGTTTGCAGATTGGTGTATAACGGCTGGACAATGGTTCGGGTTTGTAATGACCAGTGCGACCCTGGAACCATAGGGTTCCTTGATTGGTTCTAGGTAGAGGTTCTCCTGCAACAGGAGAACTGAATGCTACTTGTTAACATATCTTGTAAATTATGAATACATTTTTCTCATTTCCCGCCTCTCCGTTTTCCCTTGGAAGTACTTTTTGTAAGCCTCCACAAAAATGTGTAAATTGTCCGCATAATGCTCCCCCTCCTCTGATTCCCCTTGGCCAAATATAAGAAATCATCATCATCATCATCATCATCAAAATCGTCATCATTTGGCTGACGGTGCCAAAAACGATTAGGCTGGTGAACGGCAGTTAGGTGAAGGCTGGACAGAGTGATCCTGAGTCTGTGGGTCTAACGTGATTGACCCTAGTTGAAGGCTCTCGTATATATCTGAAGGACCGCACCATCTATGTGTTAGTATGTTTTATTTACTATGAATGCTGTTTATGTCATTTAACCTTGTATCCATTGTTCCTATCATCTTTTATGAAAACTCGTACAGAAATTGTAAAGTGTTCATGCAATGACTCTCACCCACCTTATCTAATGCCCCATGGTGAATAAAACAAATCCTTCTCCCCTCCTTCTCCTCCTCCTTCTTTTTGTCTTTTTTCTCCTCCACCTTCCCTTCCTCAATTATTATTATTGTCGTTGCTGCTGCTGTCACTGTTGCTGTTGCTGCTGCAGTTATTGCTGTCATAACTACTATACTACTACTACTACTACTACTACTACTACTACTACTACTACTACTACTACTACTACTACTACTACTACTATTTTCGACTTGACCCACGGCGGTTATATTTCTGGTAGAATCTATGTAGGTAGCGGGTTACTCCAAAAGACCTCAATAATCTATCAAAACCTTAAAACCCTCCTTGTAATCTGTCCTGTTCCTAAAAAGCAAACCTTCTGCAGAAGTTCTACAGGACATTCCATTTCAATTTCCTTCAACCGTTTGTCTATTTTATTGCTCACAGCTCCCACTTGACCAATTATCACAGGCACAGCCTTTACATATTCCATTTTCCAAATTCTCGTAATTTGAAATTTTCAGAGATAGTAATATTTTTAATTTTTCATCTTCTTTCTTCACAATCCTGGAATAAAATGGACGTGATGGGTCAATCAGGGAGTAAATTCCTCTTTCCTTCTCTATTATTGTCATATCTGGTTTACTATTTTCTAGTTTTTTATCCGAATGCATTTAAAAAAATCCCATAGAATCTTGCAAATTCCCGATTCAAGAACCGTCCCGTGCAAAACTTTCAGAACTTGGTCATGCCTCCATTTCTTATATGATTATTATTATTATTATTATTATTATTATTATTATTATTATTATTATTATTATTATTATTATCATTATTATTATTGCCTTTGCACAGCTTCTAACGCTGGAGATGTATTACAGTGTCAGCGGTTCACTACCAGTGAACTAAGGTAACACCTCTTATTTTTCGAGCACCTTCCGGAGTATTCGAGCCGTTCCAAGCAGTGCTGTTTTCTGCAACTGCTCCACCTGTATTGCAGCCTACCTATTATTATCATTATTATTATTATTATTATTATTATTATTATTATTATTATTATTATTATTATTATTATTATTATTATTATTATTAAGTGCAGTTAACTGCCAGAGCCATAAGAACGTCGGAAAAAATTACTTGGCGAGCAAGGAGAATCATTATCGCGCCGGATAACATGTTTAGCGGCATATCGACCGTTTTTACGTTCTGAGTTCAAATTCCGCTGAGGTCATCTCCGTCTTTCATCCTTTCGGGGTCGATGAAATAAGTACCTGTTGATCGTTGGGGTCGATGTTATCGACTTTCCCACCACCTCACTCAACATTGCTGGCCTTGTGTCAAAATGTGAAACCATTACTATGATAACAATAACCATGATTCTAAAAAATATTGTTGTGTCTGAAATAACAAAGTTTCAAAGAATATAAAGTTTGCTTCTTGTTTTTTTTTTTTTTTTGCTTTTTTGCTCAATATTTGCTTTTATTATTGTTTTTATTTTGTTAATAATAACTTTTTTTATGCGAAATAAAATATGGCGCATAACTACAGATCGGAAAATATGAATAAGAAAAAAAATTGCCAGGTATAACACTCATCATCACCATCATCATCATGATCATCATCATCATGATCATCATCATCATTATCATCATCATCCTCAATAAGAACAATAGTCAAAAGTTATCATTATCATTATCGTCATATCCATCGTCATCACCATTTATCAGCATCTTTATCATGAACACTACAATCACCACCATCATCGCGTCATCGCTATAGTCATCGCCACAACCATCATCATCATTATCAACAACAATAACAACAACAACAACAACAACAACAAAAGATACAACAGAAAATAAAAAGTTTATTAGGAATTTTCTTTAAAAACTGAAACCATTTTTCTTGCTTCTTTTCGAGTTAATTGTTCTGTTATGAATATTGTTTCACAGTTTCTCGATTTATTTTCAAATTATTATTATTATTATTATTATTATTATTATTATTATTATTATTATTATTATTATTATTATTATTATTATTATTATTATTTCTCATTCCAGTTCACTGTTGCATTCTTTTTAGTTCCTTGCTGTTTAAATTTAAAACGATATTTCGATATTTGTACATATATATATAATTTATTTGGTTTATAATTTTATTTTATTTTTCATTTTGTACATTATGATATTCCGTATACATATATATATATATATATATATATATATATATATATATATACACACATATATATATATATATATATATATATATATATATATATATATATATGTATATCCAGTCAAGTTGTTATCCATTATGCATCACGTATTTCTTTTGAGAAAAAACAAACAAACACAAAAAAACCAATAACTATTGAGAAAGATCGATGATAGTGATGCTGTTTCCTGCATTGTTTTCATTGCTGTTGTTAGTTTCTGTTCAATTTCTTTTGTGTTGTTTAAATTTCCGCTTTTGTGTCATCGTGTTTTTTTTTTCCTTTGTCATGGCGTTTGTTGGTCTATTCCATTCTAAGAAGGCATTTACTCTTCTTGTCAGCATGATACAAACATTCTGTTAGTCTTGCCAGTAAACCGTTTTGTGCTGTTTCAAATCTCCGCCTGATTAGACCAGATCCAACAGAATCGAAATTTCTTTTAATCAAACCTGATCCAACAGAATCTAGTTGTCTTTTGATAAGCCCGGACCCAACAGAGTCCAAATTCCTTCGTATTAATCCAGAGCCGACAGAGTCCAAATTCTTTTTAATAAGTCCAGATCCAACAGTGTCAAAATTCCTTCGAATAAGACCAGATCCTACGGAGTCTAGCTGCCTTTTGATGAGCCCAGAACCGACAGAGTCCAAATTCTTTTTAATAAGCCCAGATCCAACAGAATCCAAATTTCTACGAATTAATCCGGAGCCGACAGAGTCCAAATTCTTTTTAATTAGTCCAGACCCAACAGTATCAAAATTTCTACGAATTAATCCAGAGCCGACAGAATCCAGATTCTTTTTAATAAGTCCAGACCCAACAGTATCAAAATTTCTACGAATTAATCCAGAGCCGACAGAATCCAAATTTCTGCGAATTAAACCGGAGCCGACAGAGTCCAAATTCTTTTTAATTAGTCCAGACCCAACAGTATCAAAATTTCTACGAATTAATCCAGAGCCGACAGAGTCCAAATTCTTTTTAATAAGTCCAGACCCAATAGTATCAAAACTTCTACGAATTAATCCAGAGCCGACAGAGTCGAAATTCTTTTTAATAAGTCCAGACCCAATAGTATCAAAACTTCTACGAATTAATCCGGAGCCGACAGAATCCAAATTTCTGCGAATTAATCCAGAACCGACAGAATCCAAATTCTTTTTAATTAGTCCAGACCCAACAGTATCAAAATTTCTACGAATTAATCCGGAGCCGACAGAATCCAAATTCTTTTTGATAAGTCCAGATCCAACAGTATCGAAATTTCTGCGAATTAATCCTGAACCGACAGAATCCAAATTCTTTTTAATAAGTCCAGATCCAACAGTATCGAAATTTCTGCGAATTAATCCTGAACCGACAGAATCCAAATTCTTTTTGATAAGTCCAGACCCAATAGTATCGAAATTTCTGCGAATTAATCCAGATCCAACAGAATCCAAATTTCTGCGAATTAATCCGGAGCCGACAGAATCCAAGTTCTTTTTAATAAGTCCAGACCCAACAGTGTCAAAATTTCTTCGAATTAATCCAGAGCCGACAGAATCCAAGTTCTTTTTAATGAGCCCAGACCCAACTGAATCCAGCTGTCTTTTGATTAGTCCAGCTCCTACAGAATCTAACTGCCGTTTAAGAGCATCTTCTTCAATATTGTCTAATGGTATTTCTTCAAACTCACTTCCATCTTCAAATTTTCTCTTGATCAATCCAGATCCAACAGAGTCCAGTTGTCGCTTGATCAGACCCGACCCGACCGAATCCAGCTGCCTTTTAATAAGTCCAGACCCAACAGAGTCTAATTGTCTTTTAATTAATCCAGAGCCGACTGAATCCAAATTTCTTTTAATAAGGCCGGAACCAACTGAGTCCAGATTCCTCTTTTCTTCGCATAACACATTTGAGATGAATCTGAAATAAAAATAAGAAAAGAAGAATTAAAATAAATTTTACACAAAGCAAAATAAAGTAAAATAACTGCATGAAAATTTAAGCAATCTTGTAACAACAAATAATAAACAGACATGAAAAACAATGAAACTGTGTTTGTGTAGGCGCAGTTAACAATTTCATTTTGCCACTGCGAGGATAATGTTGGGCATTTGTCACTTTCCGTAGTCACACGTTGTACTAATTTGTAATATTAAAAATATAAAAAAACTGTATCTCAAAAGGTACAGCCTTGCCACACTCTGTGACTCGTTTATTCTAATTTTGGATGGCATTAATGGTTAACGTGTCAGCCACTTTCACGTTAATTCAGGAACGGGTAAATAAGTAGAATAATTAAACTTTTTGTCATATCAGAGATCACCAAAGCCACCGCCAAACTCCCTACCACACACACGGGAATTGCTAGTAACACACACGTGGGTATTGAGGATAAATACGTGTTCATATTCGGCTGTATATTTTTGGAAGTGTTGGTTGAATATCAGTTATGCGATGACGCTTGTTCGCGTACATATTTAATCCTGACACTCTCAAATTTATATTTCGAAATGCTGCACTG